>NW_027400472.1:0-5469 GCF_003265705.2 Callorhinus ursinus
AAACCGTCTCTCAACGAACACCTTCTTTCCTGACGGGACAGAAACATGTTCAACTCTGTGTGTGTGTGTGTGTGTGTGCGTGAATAAGAAAAGTGCCATGTACTCACCAAGGTAAACCAAGTCCGCATATACGGCAACTCTGCACGTTTGATCTTCAGGAATCCTGGAGACAGAATCATTTCCCAAATTGGGTGCGAAAGCATCATGAAAGTGCCGTACGCTCTCCTACCTTTCCCAAGACCTAACACCGAGAAACGTCCTCCCTGACGATAGAAAGGAGCTGAGCCATCTCAAGGCTGCGTGTGAGCGCACAGGGACCGTTCCCTGGACCTAACCCCAGGAAACGCGTCGGGGGTACAAGGCAGCTTTAAACTGACGCATTCTTTGGTGAGCCCAGAAGCGTTTGCATATGTAGGCGTGGAAGCGACAGGAGAGCGCAGTAGACCGTCCTGTAAGAGGCAACCTCGCTTTTGCGAAACCGTCTTGCACCTGACATCCTTTGCCTTGGAGACGGGAGCCTTTTGAATAGACCTGGTGGAAGCACAAGGAACGTGCCGTGCCCTGTACTCATCTCTGAGAAACAAGTCCGTGCGCAATGGGTCCTTCAGACTAGCATATGGACGGGGTCATGAAGTCAGTAGAGATTGCAAGTGTACGTATGCAGGCATAAGGAGAGTGCCCTATCCTTAAGTCCGAGAAAAGAGCATGACGGAGGGAGACCGTCTTTCAAGCGAACCCCTCTCCTGAGCTATATCGAAGCAGTTGCAAAAGTGGGTGTGGAAGCACAACGCAACCGTTCTATACGAAACTCAGAAAACACGGCGCGGTAGAATGCAGCTTTCCCCCCCATCTTGGTTCATGTTTCGGGAAGGGATACCCAGTGCGCGTGTGGAAGCCTAGGGAATGTAACATGGGCTGAACTGTGAAAAGCAAGCCTGTGCAGAACGCAAAGTTCAGCGCACATCTTGTTTCACGAAGAGAGAAGCCGTTTCCAGTGTGTGTGGAAGCCTAAGCCCAAGTGCCATATATACTTACCCCCATGAAAAACGGCTGTAGAAAACCCGTCCGTCCACTCACAGCTTACCTGAGGAAGTTTTGCTAAAGTTCGTGTGGAGGCCCAATGAAAAGTGTGACAAGCTTCGCTCTGAGAAGGAGGTCTGCGTGGAACACCTGTTTCAACTCACGGCTTGTTTCTGGCTTACGGGAGGCTTGTCAAGGGTGTGTACGGAAGCCTAGGGATAAAGCGCATACACTTCACCCTCCGGGGGGAAATGAGCAAGAACCCAAAAGAATCGGCGAGAAACCGTCTCTCAACGAACACCTTCTTTCCTGACGGGACAGAAACATGTTCAACTCTGTGTGTGTCTGCGTGTGCGTGAATAAGAAAAGTGCCATGTACTCACCTGGGAAAAGCAAGTCCGCGTATACGACAACTCTCCCCAACATCTGCAGGAATCCTGGAGAGAGAATCATTTCCAAAAGTGGGTGCGGAAGCAACATGAAAGTGCCGTACGCTTTACTACCGTTCCCTGGACCTAACTCCGAGAAACGTCCTCCCTGACGGCAGAAAAGAGCTGAGCCATCTCAAGGCTACGTGTGATCGCACAGGGACCGTTCCCTGGATATAACTCCGAGAAACGCGTCCGGGGTACAAGGCAGCTTTCAACTGACGAATTCTTTCCTGAGCCAGGAACCGTTTACATATGTACGCGTGGAAGCCTTAGGAGAGCGCCTTAGACCGCCCTCTAAGAGGCAACCACACCTTTGCGAAACCGTCTTGCACCAGACATCCTTTGCCTTGGAGACGGGAGCCTTTTGAATAGTCGTGGTGGAAGCACAAGGAACGTGCCGTGCCCTGTACTCATCTCTGAGAAACAAGTCCGTGCGCAATGGGTCTTTCAGCCGAGCATATGGACGGGGTCATGAAGTCAGTAGAGATTGCAAGTGTACGTGTGCAGGCATAAGGAGAGTGCCCTATCCTTAACTCCGAGAAAAGAGCATGACGGAGGGAGACCGTCTTTCAAGCGAACCCCTCTCCTGAGGATATATCGAAGCAGTTGCAAAAGGGGGTGTGGAAGCACAACGCAAGCGTTGTATACGAAACTCGGAAAACAAGGTGGTGTGGAATGCAGCTTTCCCCCGCGTCTTAGTTCATGTTTAGGGAAGGGACACCCACGGCGCGTGTGGAATCCTAGGGAATGTACCATGGGCTGAAGTGTGAAAAGCAAGCCTGTGCAGAACGCAACGTTCAGCGCACATCTTGTATCTGAAGAGAGAAGCCGTTTCCAATATGTGTGTGGAAGCCTAAGGCAAAGTGCGATGTATACTTACCCCCACGAATAACTGCTGTAGAAAGCCGTCCGTCAACTCAGAGCTTCCCTGAGGAAATTTTTCTAAAGTGCTTGTGGAAACCCAAGGAAAAGTGTGACAGGTTACGCTCTGAGAAGGAGGTCTGCGTGGAACGCCTCTTTCAAGTCACGGCTTGTTTCTGGCTTAGGGAAGGCTTCTCAAGGGTGTGTACGGAAGCCTAGGGATAAAGCGCATACACTTCACTATCCGGGGTGAAAAAAAGCAAGAACCCAAAAGCATCGGCGAGAAACCGTTTCTCAACGATCACCTTCTTTCTTGACGTGACAGAAACATGTATAACTCTGTGTGTGTGTGTGTGTGTGTGTGCATGAATAAAAAAAGTGCCATGTAATCACCTGGGAAAATCAAGTCCGCATATACGGCCACTCTCCACTAATATCTTCAGGTATCCTGGAGACAGAATCATTTCCAAAAGGGGGTGTGGAAGCACAACGCAAGCGTTCTATACGAACCTCGGAAATCAAGGTGGTGTAGAATGCAGCTTTCCCCCGCGTCTTGGTTCATGTTTAGGGAAGGGATACCCACTGCGCCTGTGGAAGCCTAGGGAAAGTACCATGGGCTGAAGTGTGAAATGCAAGCCTGTGCAGAACGCAAAGTTCCGCGCACATCTTGTTTCACGAAGAGAGAAGCCGTTTCCAATGTGTGTGTGGAAGCCTAAGGCCAAGTGCCCTGTATACTTACCGCCACGAATAACTGCTGTAGAAAACCCGTCCGTCAACTCAGAGCTTACCTGAGGACGTTTTTCTAATGTGCGTGCGTTGGCCCAAGGAAAGTGTGACAGACTTCGCTCTGAGAAGGAGGTCTGCGTGGAACACCTCTTTCAACTCACGGCTTGTTTCTGGCTTACGGAAGGCTTCCCAGGGTGTGAAGGGAAGCCTAGGGGAAAAGCGCATACACTTCACTCTCTGGGGGGAAGAAAACGAGGAACCCAAAAGCATCGGCGGGTAACCGTCTCTCAACGAACACCTTCTTTCCTGACGAGACAGAAACATGTTGAACTCTGTGTGTGTGTGTGTGTGTGTGTGTGTGTGTGTGTGTGTGTGTCTGCGTGTGCGTGAATAAGAAAAGTGCCATGTACTCACCGGTGAAAAGCAAGTCCGCATATAGGACAACTCTCCACTCACATCTGCAGGTATCCTGGAGACAGAATCATTTCCAAAATTGGGTGCGGAAGCAACATGAAAGTGCCGTACGCTTTAGTACCCTTCCCTGGACCGAAATCCGAGAAACGTCTCCCTGACGATAGAAAAGAGCTGAGCTCTCTCAAGGCTGCGTGAGATCGCATAGGGACCGTTCCCTGGACCTAACTCCGACAAACGCGTCGGGGGTACAAGGCAGCTTTCACCTTGCGCATTCTTTCGTGAGCCCAGAAGCGTTTGCATATGTATGAGTGGAAGCGTCAGGAGATCGCCTTAGACCGCCCTCTAAGAGGCAACCGCGCTTTTGCGAAACCGTCTTGCACCAGACATCCTTTGCCTTGGAGACGGGAGCCTTTGGAATAGTCGTGGTGGAAGCACAAGGACCGTGCCGTTCCCTGTACTCATCTCTGAGAAACAAGTCCGTGCACAGTGGGTCTTTCAGCCTAGCATATGGACGGGGTCATGAAGTCAGTAGAGATTGCAAGTGTACGTGTGCAGGCATAAGGAGAGTGTCCTATCCTTAACTCGGAGAAAAGAGCATGACGGAGGGAGACCGTCTTCCGAGCGAAGCCCACTCCTGAGATATACCGAAGCAGTTGCAAAAGGGGGTGTGGAAGCACAACGCAAGCGTTCTATACGAAACTCGGAAAACAAGGTGGTGTAGAATGCAGCATTCCCCCGCATCGTGGTTCATGTTTAGGGAAGGGATACCCACTTCGCCTGTGGAAGCCTAGGGAAAGTACCATGGGCTGAAGTGTGAAAAGCAAGCCTGTGCAGAACGCAACGTTCCGCGCACATCTTGTTTCACGAAGAGAGAAGCCGTTTCCAATGTGTGTGTGGAAGCCTAAGGCCAAGTGCCCGATATACTTACCGCCACGAATAACTGCTGTAGAAAACCCGTCCGTCAACTCACAGCTTACCTGAGGACGTTTTTCTAATGTGCGTGTGGTGGCCCAAGGAAAAGTGTGACAGCCTTCGCTCTGAGAAGGAGGTCTACGTGGAACGCCTCTTTCAAGTCACGGCTTGTTTCTGGCTTACGGAAGGCTTCCCAAGGGTGTGAAGGGAAGCCTAGGGGAAAAGCGCATACGATTCACTCTCTGTGGAGAAGAAAACGAGGAACCCAAAAGCATCGGCGGGTAACCGTCTCTCAACGAACACCTTCTTTCCTGACGAGACAGAAACATGTTCAACTCTGTGTGTGTGTGTGTTTCTGTGTGTGTGCGTGTGTGCGTGAATAAGAAAAGTGCCATGTACTCACCTTAGAAAAGCAAATCTGCGTATACGGCAATTCTCCACGAATATCTTCAGGTATCCTGGAGGGATAATCATTTCACAAAGTGGGTGTGGATGTATCATGAAAGTACCGTACTCCTTACTACCCTTCCCTGGCCCGAACTCCGAGAAACATCTCCCTGACGATAGAAAAGAGCTGAGCCATCTCAAGGCTGCGTGAGATCGCATAGGGACCGTTCCCTGGACCTAACTCCGAGAAACGCGTCGGGGGTACAAGGCAGCTTTCAACTGACGCATTCTTCCGTGAGCCCAGAAGCGCTTCCATATGTAGGCGTGGAAGCGTCAGGAGACCGCAGTAGACCGCCCTCTAAGAGGCAACCTCGCTTTTGAGAAACGGTCTTGCACCTGAAACCTTTGCCTTGGAGACGGGATCCTTTTGAATAGTCGTGGTGGAAGCACAAGGAACGTGCCGTGCCCTGTACTCATCTCTGAGAAACAAGTCCGTGTGCAATGGGTCTTTCAGCCTAGCATATGGACGGGGTCATGAAGTCAGTAGAGATTGCAAGTGTACGTGTGCAGGCATAAGGAGAGTGCCCTATCCTTAACTCCGAGAAAAGAGCATGACGGAGGGAGACCGCCTTCAAGCGAACCCCTCTCCTGAGGATATATCGAAGCAGTTGCAAAAGGGGGTGTGGAAGCACAACGCAAGCGTTATATACGAAACTCG
>NW_027400473.1:0-5465 GCF_003265705.2 Callorhinus ursinus
GGTCAGTTTAACTATATTAACTCTTCCAGTCCATGAATTCAGGGTGTAGATGAAAGATCTCAAATAAACAATGTAACTTTACATCTGAAGGAATTAGGAAAAGAAGAATAAACAAAGTCCAAAGTTAACTTAAGGAAGGAAATAAATGACATAAATGAGGAGAAATATACAGCATAAAGTCTTGGTAGAAACCTTCAACAAAGTATGTATAGATGGAAAATTCCTCAATATCACAAAAGCCTTATACAAACGTCCCACAGCTAATATCATCCTCAATGGGGAATAACTGAGAGTTATTCCTTTACTGTCAGGAAAAAGACAGTGATGTCCATTCTCACCATTACTATTTAATACAGTACTAGAAATCTTAGCCTTAGCAATGAGACAACAAAAAGAAATAAAAGGCATCCAATTTGCCAAGGAAGAAGTTGAACTTCCACTATCTGTAGATGACATGATACTCTATGCAGAAAATCTAAGGGGCTCCTGGATGACTTAGTTGGTTAAACATCTGCCTTCAGCTCAGGTCATGATCCCAGGGTCCTGGGATCAAGCCCCACATCGGGCTCCTTGCTTAGCAGGGAGGCTGTTTCTCCCTCTGCCTCTGCCTGCCGCTCCCCTGCTTGTGGTCTCTTTCTCTCTGTCAAATGAATAAATAAAATCTTAAAGAAAGAAAACCTGAAAGACTCCATCAAAAAATTGCTAGAACTGATAAATGAATTCAGCAAAGTTGCAGGATATAAAATCAATGTACAGAAATCTCTTGCAATAGCTGGTGCAGCCACGCTGGAAAACAGTATGGTGTTTCCTCAAAAAGTTGAAAATAGAGCTACCCCACAACCCAGCAATTGCACTACTAGGTATTTACCCCAAATATAGAAATGTAGTGATCAGAAGGGGCACCTGTACCCCAATGTGTATAGCAGCAATGTCCACAATAGCCAAACTATGGAAAGAGCCAAGATGTCCATCGACAGATGAATGGATAAAGAAGATGTGGTATATATATATATATATATGTATATATATATATAATGTATGGAACTAGAGGGTATTATGCTAAGCGAAATAAGTCAATCAGAGAAAGACAATTATTGTATGATCTCACTCATGTGGAATTTAAGAAACAAAACAGAGGATCATTGGGGAAGAGGGGAAAAAATAAAACAATGAAATCAAAGATGGAGACAAACCATAAGAGACTCTTAATCATAGGAAACAAACTGAAGGTTGCTGGAGGGGAAGGGGGTGAGGGGATGGGGTAACTGGGTGATGAACATTAAGGAGGGCATGTGATGTAATGAGCCCTGGATATTATATAAGACTGATGATTCACTGAACTCTACCTCTGAAACTAATAATACACTATATGTTAATTAATTTAATTTTGAAAAAAGAAAAGATATCTGTAGCATTTCTATATACTAATAATGAAGTAGCAGAAATCAAGGAATCAACCCATTTAAAATTGCACCAAAAAAAAGATACCTAGGAATAAACCTAATCAAAATGGTAAAATATCTGTACTCTGAAAACTACAGAGCACTTATGAATGAAATTGAAGAAGACACAAAGAAATGGAAAAAATTCCATGTACATGGATTCGAAAAACACACATTGTTAAAATGTCTGTACTACCCAAAGCAGTCTACACACTTAATGCAATCCCTATAGAAACACTACCAGCATTTTTCAGAGAGCAAGTACAAACAATCCTAAAATTGTATGGAACCACAAAAGACCCTGAAGAGTCAAAAGTAATCCTGAAAAAGAAGAGCAAAGCTGGAGGCATCATGATTCTGGACCTCAAGCTATATTTAAAAACTGTAGTCATCAAGACAATATGGTAGCGGCACAGAAACAGACCCATAGATCAATGGATCAGAATAGAAAACCCAGAAATGGACCTACAGCTAAATGGTCAACTAATCTTTGACAAAGCAGGGAAGAACATCCAATGGAAAAAAGACAGTCTCTTCAACAAGTGGTGTTGGGAAAACTGGACCACTTTATTAGCCATACACAAAAATAAACTGAAAATTGATGAAAGAACTAAATGAGAGACAGGAATCCATCAAAATCCTTGAGGAGAACACAGGAAGCAAACTCTTGGTATCGGCTGTAGCAACTTCTTTCTACACATCTCTCTGGAGGCAAGGGAAACAAAAGCAAAAATGAACCATTGGGAATTCATCAAGATAAAAACTTCTGCACAGCAAAGGAAACAATGAACAAAATGAAAAGTTAGCCTACAGAATGGGAGAAGATACTTGCAAATGACATATCTGAGAAAGGGTTAGTATCCAAAATTTATAAAGAACTTATGAAACTCAACACCCCTAAAATAAATAATCCAGTTAGGAAATGGGCAGAAGACATGAATTGACTTTTTTTTTTCCAACGAAGACATCCAGATGGCTAACAGACACATGAAAGAATGCTTAACATCACTCATCATCAGGGAAACACAAATCAAATCCATGATGAGATACCACCTCACACATCTCAGAATGGGTAAAATTAAAAACACAAGAAACAACAGGTGTTGGTGAGGATGTGGAGAAAGGGGAGCCCTCTTGCACTGTTGATGGGAATGCAAACTGGTGTAGCCACTCTGGAGAACAGTATGGAGGTTCCACAAAAAGTTAAAAAGTTGGGATGCAGCAATTGCACTATTAGGTACTTACTGAAAGGATACAAAAATACAGACTCGAAGAGGTACTTGCACTCTGATGTTTATAGCAGCATTATCAATAGCCAAACTATGGAAAGAGCCCAAATGTCCATCAAGAGATAAATGGACAAAGAAGATGTGGCATATATAAATACAATGGAATATTACATAGCTATCAAAATGAACAAAGTCTAGCCATGTGCAATGATGTGGATGGAGCGAGAGCATTTGATGTTAAGTGAAATAAGTCAGTTGGAAAAAGACAAATACCATATGATTTCACTCATATGTGGAATTTAAGAAACAATACAGATGAACATATGGGAAGGGGAAAAATAGAGAGGGAAACCATAAGAGACTACTACTGAGAACAAACAGGGTTGATGGAAGGAGGTGGGTGGGGGATGGGCCAAATAGGTGATGGGTATTAAGGAGGGTAGTTGTTATGATGCGCACTGGGTATTATATGTAAGTGATGAATCACTAAACTCTACTCCTAAAACCAATATTACATTATATGCTAACTAGAATTTAAATAAACATTTGGAAAAAAGCATACTCCATCAAACTTTCACAGCAAAAATAAATAAAAAAATGAAAATAACAAAAAAAATTAACCAAAGAGGCAAAAGACTTTACAGTGAAAATCATAATACTGATTAAAGAAATTATGAAGACTAATGTGTTGACCTTGAATAAGATACTATCTTCTTTTATTCTGTTATCTCCTTAATAAAATGGAAATAACTGAATGGATAGATATTTTTTTTTAAGGAAAAGGGGCTATTCTGATTACAGCTGACCTGTGAACAACATGCGTTTGAACTATGTGGGTCCACTTATATAGCAGATTTTTTTAAAGATTTATTTATTTGAGAGAGAGAGAGAGAGCACAAGCTGGGGGTTGGGGGAGAGCAGAGAGAGAAGCAGACTCCCTGCTGAACAAGAAGCCCAACATGGGGCTCGATCCCAGGACCCTGGGATCATGACCTGAGCTGAAGGCAGATGCTTAACTGACTGAGCCACCCAGGCACCCCAATGTTTTTGATAATACAGTAATGTAAATATATTTTCTCTTCCTTATGATTTCCTTTTTTTAATTTTTAAAAGATTTTATTTCTTTTTTTAAAATTTTATTTTATTATGTTAGTCACCATACAATCCATCATTAGTTTTTGATGTAGTGATCCATGATTCATTGTTTTCATATAACACCCAGGGCTCCATGCAGTACATGCCCTCCTTAATACCCATCACTGGGCTAACCCATCCCCCCACCTTCTCCCCTCTAAAACCCTCAATTTGTTTCTCAGAGTCTATAGTCTCCCATGGTTTATCTCCCCCTTGGATACCACCCCCCCTTCATTTTTCCCTTCCTTCTCCTAATGTCCTCCACGCTATTCCTTATGTTCCACAAATAAGTGAAACCATATGATAATTGACTTTCTCTGCTTGACTTATTTCACTTAGCATAATCTCCTCTAGTCCCATCCATGTTGATGTAAAAGTTGGGTATTCATCCTTTCTGATGGCTGAGTAATATTCCATTGTATATATGGACCACATCTTTATCCATTCGTCTGTTGAAGGGCATCTCAGCTTTTTCCACAGTTTGGCTATTGCGGACACTGCTGCTATGAACATTGGGTGCATATGGCCCTTCTTTTCACTACATCTGTGTCTTTGGGGTCAATACCCAGGAGTGCAATTGCTGGGTCATAGAGTAGCTCTACTTTTAATTTTTTGAGCACCTCCACACTGTTTTCCAAAGTGGCTGTACCCACTTGCATTCCCACCAACAGTGTAAGAGGGTTCCCCTTTCTCCACAAGCTATATTACAAAGCAGTGATCACCAAGACAACATGGTACTGGCACAAAAACAGACATATAAACCAATGGAACAGAATAGAGAGCCCAGATATGGACCCTCAACAATATGGTCAAATAATCTTGGACAAAGCAGGAAAAAACATGCAATGGAAAAAACACAAGTCTCTTCAGTAAACGGTGCTGGGAAAATTGGACAGCCACATGCAGAAGAATGAAACTTGACCATTCTCTAACACCATACACAAAGATAAACTCAAAATGGATGGAAGACCTCAATGTGAGACAGGAATCTATCAAAATCCTAGAGGAGAACATAAGCAGTAACCTCTCCGACATCGGCCACAGCAACTTCTTTCAAGATACATCTCCAAAGTCTAGTGAAACAAAAGCAAAAATGAACTTTTGGGACTTCATCAAGATCAAAAGCTTCTGGACAGCAAAGGAAACAGTCAACAAAACAAAGAGGCAACCCACAGAATGGGAGAAGATATTTGCAAAGGATACTACAGATAAAGGGCTGGTATCCAAGATCTATAAAGAACTTCTAAACTCAACACCCAAAAAACAAATAATCAAGTAAAAAAATGGGCAGAAAATATGAACAGACACTTCTCCAAAGAAGACATACAAATGGCTCCCAGACACATGAAAAAATGTTCATCGTCATTAGCCATCAGGGAAATTCAAATCCTTATGATTTCCTTAATAACATTTTCTTTTCTCTAGATTACTTTATTCTAAGAATACAGTATATAATACGTAAGAATAAAAAATATGTGGGTGCCTGGGTGGCTCAGTTGGTTAAGCGACTGCCTTTGGCTCAGGTCATGATCCTGGAGTTCCAGGATCAAGTCCCGCATCGGGCTCCCTGCTCAGCAGGGAGTCTGCTTCTCCCTCTGACCCTCCCTCCTCTTATGTGCTCTCTCTCTCCCATTCTCTCTCTCAAATAAATAAATAAAAT
>NW_027400474.1:0-5465 GCF_003265705.2 Callorhinus ursinus
GGTCAGTTTAACTATATTAACTCTTCCAGTCCATGAATTCAGGGTGTAGATGAAAGATCTCAAATAAACAATGTAACTTTACATCTGAAGGAATTAGGAAAAGAAGAATAAACAAAGTCCAAAGTTAACTTAAGGAAGGAAATAAATGACATAAATGAGGAGAAATATACAGCATAAAGTCTTGGTAGAAACCTTCAACAAAGTATGTATAGATGGAAAATTCCTCAATATCACAAAAGCCTTATACAAACGTCCCACAGCTAATATCATCCTCAATGGGGAATAACTGAGAGTTATTCCTTTACTGTCAGGAAAAAGACAGTGATGTCCATTCTCACCATTACTATTTAATACAGTACTAGAAATCTTAGCCTTAGCAATGAGACAACAAAAAGAAATAAAAGGCATCCAATTTGCCAAGGAAGAAGTTGAACTTCCACTATCTGTAGATGACATGATACTCTATGCAGAAAATCTAAGGGGCTCCTGGATGACTTAGTTGGTTAAACATCTGCCTTCAGCTCAGGTCATGATCCCAGGGTCCTGGGATCAAGCCCCACATCGGGCTCCTTGCTTAGCAGGGAGGCTGTTTCTCCCTCTGCCTCTGCCTGCCGCTCCCCTGCTTGTGGTCTCTTTCTCTCTGTCAAATGAATAAATAAAATCTTAAAGAAAGAAAACCTGAAAGACTCCATCAAAAAATTGCTAGAACTGATAAATGAATTCAGCAAAGTTGCAGGATATAAAATCAATGTACAGAAATCTCTTGCAATAGCTGGTGCAGCCACGCTGGAAAACAGTATGGTGTTTCCTCAAAAAGTTGAAAATAGAGCTACCCCACAACCCAGCAATTGCACTACTAGGTATTTACCCCAAATATAGAAATGTAGTGATCAGAAGGGGCACCTGTACCCCAATGTGTATAGCAGCAATGTCCACAATAGCCAAACTATGGAAAGAGCCAAGATGTCCATCGACAGATGAATGGATAAAGAAGATGTGGTATATATATATATATATATGTATATATATATATAATGTATGGAACTAGAGGGTATTATGCTAAGCGAAATAAGTCAATCAGAGAAAGACAATTATTGTATGATCTCACTCATGTGGAATTTAAGAAACAAAACAGAGGATCATTGGGGAAGAGGGGAAAAAATAAAACAATGAAATCAAAGATGGAGACAAACCATAAGAGACTCTTAATCATAGGAAACAAACTGAAGGTTGCTGGAGGGGAAGGGGGTGAGGGGATGGGGTAACTGGGTGATGAACATTAAGGAGGGCATGTGATGTAATGAGCCCTGGATATTATATAAGACTGATGATTCACTGAACTCTACCTCTGAAACTAATAATACACTATATGTTAATTAATTTAATTTTGAAAAAAGAAAAGATATCTGTAGCATTTCTATATACTAATAATGAAGTAGCAGAAATCAAGGAATCAACCCATTTAAAATTGCACCAAAAAAAAGATACCTAGGAATAAACCTAATCAAAATGGTAAAATATCTGTACTCTGAAAACTACAGAGCACTTATGAATGAAATTGAAGAAGACACAAAGAAATGGAAAAAATTCCATGTACATGGATTCGAAAAACACACATTGTTAAAATGTCTGTACTACCCAAAGCAGTCTACACACTTAATGCAATCCCTATAGAAACACTACCAGCATTTTTCAGAGAGCAAGTACAAACAATCCTAAAATTGTATGGAACCACAAAAGACCCTGAAGAGTCAAAAGTAATCCTGAAAAAGAAGAGCAAAGCTGGAGGCATCATGATTCTGGACCTCAAGCTATATTTAAAAACTGTAGTCATCAAGACAATATGGTAGCGGCACAGAAACAGACCCATAGATCAATGGATCAGAATAGAAAACCCAGAAATGGACCTACAGCTAAATGGTCAACTAATCTTTGACAAAGCAGGGAAGAACATCCAATGGAAAAAAGACAGTCTCTTCAACAAGTGGTGTTGGGAAAACTGGACCACTTTATTAGCCATACACAAAAATAAACTGAAAATTGATGAAAGAACTAAATGAGAGACAGGAATCCATCAAAATCCTTGAGGAGAACACAGGAAGCAAACTCTTGGTATCGGCTGTAGCAACTTCTTTCTACACATCTCTCTGGAGGCAAGGGAAACAAAAGCAAAAATGAACCATTGGGAATTCATCAAGATAAAAACTTCTGCACAGCAAAGGAAACAATGAACAAAATGAAAAGTTAGCCTACAGAATGGGAGAAGATACTTGCAAATGACATATCTGAGAAAGGGTTAGTATCCAAAATTTATAAAGAACTTATGAAACTCAACACCCCTAAAATAAATAATCCAGTTAGGAAATGGGCAGAAGACATGAATTGACTTTTTTTTTTCCAACGAAGACATCCAGATGGCTAACAGACACATGAAAGAATGCTTAACATCACTCATCATCAGGGAAACACAAATCAAATCCATGATGAGATACCACCTCACACATCTCAGAATGGGTAAAATTAAAAACACAAGAAACAACAGGTGTTGGTGAGGATGTGGAGAAAGGGGAGCCCTCTTGCACTGTTGATGGGAATGCAAACTGGTGTAGCCACTCTGGAGAACAGTATGGAGGTTCCACAAAAAGTTAAAAAGTTGGGATGCAGCAATTGCACTATTAGGTACTTACTGAAAGGATACAAAAATACAGACTCGAAGAGGTACTTGCACTCTGATGTTTATAGCAGCATTATCAATAGCCAAACTATGGAAAGAGCCCAAATGTCCATCAAGAGATAAATGGACAAAGAAGATGTGGCATATATAAATACAATGGAATATTACATAGCTATCAAAATGAACAAAGTCTAGCCATGTGCAATGATGTGGATGGAGCGAGAGCATTTGATGTTAAGTGAAATAAGTCAGTTGGAAAAAGACAAATACCATATGATTTCACTCATATGTGGAATTTAAGAAACAATACAGATGAACATATGGGAAGGGGAAAAATAGAGAGGGAAACCATAAGAGACTACTACTGAGAACAAACAGGGTTGATGGAAGGAGGTGGGTGGGGGATGGGCCAAATAGGTGATGGGTATTAAGGAGGGTAGTTGTTATGATGCGCACTGGGTATTATATGTAAGTGATGAATCACTAAACTCTACTCCTAAAACCAATATTACATTATATGCTAACTAGAATTTAAATAAACATTTGGAAAAAAGCATACTCCATCAAACTTTCACAGCAAAAATAAATAAAAAAATGAAAATAACAAAAAAAATTAACCAAAGAGGCAAAAGACTTTACAGTGAAAATCATAATACTGATTAAAGAAATTATGAAGACTAATGTGTTGACCTTGAATAAGATACTATCTTCTTTTATTCTGTTATCTCCTTAATAAAATGGAAATAACTGAATGGATAGATATTTTTTTTTAAGGAAAAGGGGCTATTCTGATTACAGCTGACCTGTGAACAACATGCGTTTGAACTATGTGGGTCCACTTATATAGCAGATTTTTTTAAAGATTTATTTATTTGAGAGAGAGAGAGAGAGCACAAGCTGGGGGTTGGGGGAGAGCAGAGAGAGAAGCAGACTCCCTGCTGAACAAGAAGCCCAACATGGGGCTCGATCCCAGGACCCTGGGATCATGACCTGAGCTGAAGGCAGATGCTTAACTGACTGAGCCACCCAGGCACCCCAATGTTTTTGATAATACAGTAATGTAAATATATTTTCTCTTCCTTATGATTTCCTTTTTTTAATTTTTAAAAGATTTTATTTCTTTTTTTAAAATTTTATTTTATTATGTTAGTCACCATACAATCCATCATTAGTTTTTGATGTAGTGATCCATGATTCATTGTTTTCATATAACACCCAGGGCTCCATGCAGTACATGCCCTCCTTAATACCCATCACTGGGCTAACCCATCCCCCCACCTTCTCCCCTCTAAAACCCTCAATTTGTTTCTCAGAGTCTATAGTCTCCCATGGTTTATCTCCCCCTTGGATACCACCCCCCCTTCATTTTTCCCTTCCTTCTCCTAATGTCCTCCACGCTATTCCTTATGTTCCACAAATAAGTGAAACCATATGATAATTGACTTTCTCTGCTTGACTTATTTCACTTAGCATAATCTCCTCTAGTCCCATCCATGTTGATGTAAAAGTTGGGTATTCATCCTTTCTGATGGCTGAGTAATATTCCATTGTATATATGGACCACATCTTTATCCATTCGTCTGTTGAAGGGCATCTCAGCTTTTTCCACAGTTTGGCTATTGCGGACACTGCTGCTATGAACATTGGGTGCATATGGCCCTTCTTTTCACTACATCTGTGTCTTTGGGGTCAATACCCAGGAGTGCAATTGCTGGGTCATAGAGTAGCTCTACTTTTAATTTTTTGAGCACCTCCACACTGTTTTCCAAAGTGGCTGTACCCACTTGCATTCCCACCAACAGTGTAAGAGGGTTCCCCTTTCTCCACAAGCTATATTACAAAGCAGTGATCACCAAGACAACATGGTACTGGCACAAAAACAGACATATAAACCAATGGAACAGAATAGAGAGCCCAGATATGGACCCTCAACAATATGGTCAAATAATCTTGGACAAAGCAGGAAAAAACATGCAATGGAAAAAACACAAGTCTCTTCAGTAAACGGTGCTGGGAAAATTGGACAGCCACATGCAGAAGAATGAAACTTGACCATTCTCTAACACCATACACAAAGATAAACTCAAAATGGATGGAAGACCTCAATGTGAGACAGGAATCTATCAAAATCCTAGAGGAGAACATAAGCAGTAACCTCTCCGACATCGGCCACAGCAACTTCTTTCAAGATACATCTCCAAAGTCTAGTGAAACAAAAGCAAAAATGAACTTTTGGGACTTCATCAAGATCAAAAGCTTCTGGACAGCAAAGGAAACAGTCAACAAAACAAAGAGGCAACCCACAGAATGGGAGAAGATATTTGCAAAGGATACTACAGATAAAGGGCTGGTATCCAAGATCTATAAAGAACTTCTAAACTCAACACCCAAAAAACAAATAATCAAGTAAAAAAATGGGCAGAAAATATGAACAGACACTTCTCCAAAGAAGACATACAAATGGCTCCCAGACACATGAAAAAATGTTCATCGTCATTAGCCATCAGGGAAATTCAAATCCTTATGATTTCCTTAATAACATTTTCTTTTCTCTAGATTACTTTATTCTAAGAATACAGTATATAATACGTAAGAATAAAAAATATGTGGGTGCCTGGGTGGCTCAGTTGGTTAAGCGACTGCCTTTGGCTCAGGTCATGATCCTGGAGTTCCAGGATCAAGTCCCGCATCGGGCTCCCTGCTCAGCAGGGAGTCTGCTTCTCCCTCTGACCCTCCCTCCTCTCATGTGCTCTCTCTCTCCCATTCTCTCTCTCAAATAAATAAATAAAAT
>NW_027400475.1:0-435 GCF_003265705.2 Callorhinus ursinus
AGGGAAATCCAAATCAAAACCTCAATGAGACACCACCTCACACCCATCAGAATGGCTAAAATTAACAAGTCTGGAAACGACAGATGTTGGCCGGGATGCGGAGAAAGGGGAACCCTCCTCCGCTGTTGGTGGGAATGCAAGCTGGTGCAGCCGCTCCGGAAAACAGTATGGAGGTTCCTCAAACAGTTGAAAATAGAGCTACCATACGATCCAGCAATTGCACTACTGGGTATTTACCCCAAAGATACAAAGGTAGGGATCTGAAGGGGTACGTGCTCCCCGATGTTTATAACAGCAATGTCCACAATAGCCAAACTGTGGAAAGAGCCAAGATGTCCATCGACAGATGAAGGGATCAAGAAGATGTGGTATATATACACAATGGAATATTATGCAGCCATCAAAAGGAATGAGATCTTGCCATTTGCAACGACA
>NW_027400475.1:535-1059 GCF_003265705.2 Callorhinus ursinus
ATTAACAAGTCAGGAAACGACAGATGTTGGCGGGGATGTGGAGAAAGAGGAACCCTCCTACGCTGTTGGTGGGAATGCGAGCTGGTGCAACCCCTCTGGAAAACAGTATGGAGGTTCCTCAAACAGTTGAAAATAGAGCTACCATACGATCCAGCAATTGCACTACTGGGTATTTACCCCAAAGATACAAAGGTAGGGATCTGAAGGGGTACGTGCTCCCCGATGTTTATAACAGCAATGTCCACAATAGCCAAACTGTGGAAAGAGCCAAGATGTCCATCGACAGATGAAGGGATCAAGAAGATGTGGTATATATACACAATGGAATATTATGCAGCCATCAAAAGGAATGAGATCTTGCCATTTGCAACGACGTGGATGGAACTGGAGGGTGTTATGCTGAGTGAAATAAGTCAATCAGAGAAAGACATGTATCATATGACCTCACTGATAGGAGGAATTCTTAATCTCAGGAAGCAAACTGAGGGTTGCTGGAGTGGTGGGGGGTGGGAGGGATGGGGTGG
>NW_027400475.1:1159-5464 GCF_003265705.2 Callorhinus ursinus
AAACGATGAATCATGGAACCCTACATCAAAAACTAATGATGTAATGTATGGTGATTAACATAACATAATAAAAAAATCTAAAAAACCCAAATAAATAAAAAAAGAACCAAAAAAAAAAGCAATATGTGTTGAATGAATGAAATATTAACCACATTATTTCACCCTCATGGAAACAGAAGTTGAGAGTGGTTATGTGGATTATCCAGTCAGCTAGCTATGGAATTTCAAAAGAAAGATTTAAACTCGTATTTGCTAGACTTCATATCCAGTGTTTATTTGAATCACTTTGGCTTAGCTGCATTATTTATTAGATAGGTATGAATAAAGTGTTCTGGCATCTTCTGGCATAGGTATTGATTCTTATTGGGATACTTAGAAGACTTCATGGAGAAGGCACATATAATTTCTACATGGAGTTCTCAATACACACATTCATATATATAATAACAAGTAACTCTTTCTTGCTGGGATCAAGTCCAAAATTCCAAATTTTCATGCAATAAGTACATAATGTATATGAGCATAAGAAAAACATTTTTCTTATTTTTTAAAAAAGTCTTTGCACTATTTTCAGCTGCTGTATTTAATAACAACCCACTGGATTTTTTTTTTTATCAGTTTCTACTTTGATATGTCAACATTTGCCTTAAGTTGTAATGTGAGATTGGCTTCATAATCTGGAGTGGTGTGCCTGGGCCATTTCATTCACCAGTATAGTCATTCAACAGCTATTTATTGAGTACATCATGGGCTATGTAATGTTCTAAATGTGGAGGACATGCAGGGAACAACACTGGCCAAGCGTCCACTTGTACATTCTGCCAGGTGATGGGAGGAGCTATGAAGAAACTCAAAACAGTGGAAAGGGATAGAAACCCAGGGTGTTGGGGGAAGAAAGGATGCTCTTTTATACACAAAGTTAGAGACAGCCTCTCAGCTAAGGTGATATGTGAGCAGACTTGCATGAATTCAGGGCAAAGAATATTCCAGAATGAAAGAACAGGAAGCACAAAGTTCCTGAGACAGGGGAATGCTTGATGTGTTTGAGGAACAGTGAAGAAGTCAGTGAAGCCAAAACCGGAGGAAGTAGAATGATGGCAGGAGGTGAGGTCAGGGGTCCCCAGAGCACGCTTATGAAGTCTGAGACTCAGCTTTTTCATCTTAAAATATTATGATCATACCTACCTCATTTTGCTGTGAGAACTAAGCAAAACAATATATACAACGCAATTAAAAGTATCTAGCACATGGTAGGTGTTTGTTAAAGCACATCATTGTTATTACCATCACTATTACTGCTATTATTCACTGGTATTTGCTCAGCTGGCAGACACCCTCACCAGGTCAGGTTCTTCCCAGGCTAACTATTCAAAACTGCAAAGAGTCTTCCCAGAAACAAACCATTTGCACTTGCAGAAACAGCAATGATGTCCCTTAGTGAAAGTCTGGCAGCCGCAAGAAGCAGCTGAGAAGCTGGCATCCCTCCATGTGAATGAGCAGAGGACAGCCCACCTGAGCCAGGTGGAGGGGAAGAACAAAGCACCCTCTTTGACAGCCCTGGGGCACTGCTGCCTGGGGTTCCACACCTAATAAGCTCTTTTAGGGCCCTCTCTTAGCATCCCAGGAGCAGACTGTTTTCCTTGTGTGTTTTCTGAGGAGCCAAATATGACTCATCTAACTGCACACCTGGGCCTGTGGTTTGGGCCATGGCAGAGGGCAAAGGAGGGGGAGCTACCATAAGGCCCAGGGTGCATGCGGAAGACCTCAGTGTAGGAGACCCCAAGGCTACCTGACTGCAAAATTTTCTTGCGTCCCTACCCTGCCATCAGTAAGGATGAAGGGGGCCCATTTGTATTTCTTAAACTGCATCCAAAGAGTCTCACCTTGTGGGGGGAAATGACTGTACCTGGAGGACTTGGGGTATCAGGCGGGACGGAAGGGTGGATGCGGCAGGCAGGAAAGATAAAGAGGGGTGCCAAAGGGTTGCTATTTGACAACACGTCAAGGCAACATGGAGACAAAGGCGTCTCATTCTGCTTCCGGGTCCCAGACCCTTACTTTCTGACTGGAACAGGGCAGAGTGACTTAATGTATGGCTGTTGCGCAGGACAGTTGACCCCCGCATGCCTCAGGCAGTCTTTCATTAAAGCCGTACAGTGCATCAGACCCCCATGTCAGTCCTCTGGATTCTCCTCAGCCAGGACTCCTGCTCAGCCCTCCTCTAGTGCCAAGCCAATCCTGACTTCTGGTGGTTTCCTTATAACGCATTTTAACAACTATCTGAGACCTCTTGTGACAGGCTGACACAGGGCTAGGCAGCAGGATGCAAAGGTACAGAAAACTGCACCCCTGTGTTCACACCCCTCAGAGTCCAGCCTCACTCCCCACAAACACCTGCTCCCCTCCCACCAGTTTAACAGACTCCTTATGAAGCTCTGAGTTCAGCCTCAGCGCTACCACGTACCAGCTAAGTTACCTCAGGCAGGAAATGTGTTCTCCTAGAAACTGTTTTCTCATCTGCAAAACAGGAATAATCCCTCCTGTCCTGCCCACCACAGCTTGGTTGTTGTGAATCCTAGAGACAACAACCACAGAAGACTTTCAAGAAATTAAACATTATATTGAACCCAAACATCAGAAAAGTGTTTAAAATTCCTTAGCTGGTAGGAATAGCAAGCATGGGAGGCTGCAGACACAATGGGATGCCCCCACCAAGTCATCAAAGGTGGGGTTCTAGAAGCCTAGAGGGTCTTTTTCAGCTTTATTCCAAAATGTTGGTTAAATTCCTTGGCCACTGAGAAGGGACTAAAAGACCATCCAGAACCAAAGTGAGTAGCACCAAACACCCGCACAACTTCCTTCCCATCTCTCCTCAAGTGACTTGTTTTTACTGGAACCTGGTTTCCTCTTCCTGTCTGGGAAACTCTGTTGACAAAGACTAACTCTATAAGGAAAGCAAAAAAGAAAGCTCTTTCCACCAGCCAGCCTTGGAATTTCACCAGGTTATCCTCCTAAACCTGAACCAAAATAGTCCATGACTCATCATGTGTACTTCGGGGACCAGTGGGGAGGGGGGTTTCCCCATTTATCTTCTCAGGAGAACACATCCTGCATGTTTGCCAGTAAAAAAGCAACCTGTAAGGATGCCTCTGTAGGAAAACAAATAGGAAAAAATCCATTTGGGGAAAACTTCATCTGCACCACACTTGTTTACAATATCTAAGCTCCCTGCAGGCTGTCCTCAACCATCTTCTTCTCTTGCATTTCAGTGCACTCCCTGTTGTGTCTGCTCATCTGACTCATTTTTTTCACAAATTTTCTTTCACTGCTTACCATTCCACCCCCAAGGCGACAAATTCCGGGTTGTGCGATCCCAGACACAGGGTCTTCAAGTTCTAGCTTCCTGACCTGTACTGTGGTTAATAATGGTAGTGATAGCCTACGATGACAGAGCTCTCTGTATCTGCCACCCCGCAAAGAAGTTACAAGGAGGAGCTCCTACCGCCTTCATTTCACAGATGGTGATGACAATCAGGTATGTAATGCACCCAAGGTAACACACCAGGGGCAGAACCAGAACCAAAATACAGGCAGTCTGGTCCATGGTTTTAATCAGTATTCTACACTCACCGACCCAATTCATCAGCATGTTTTGAAGGTTAAAAGAGATAACGGGAAAATGGTAAGCAGTGAATAAATATTGTTATATTATTGGGTGAAAATGTGTATCAAAGCACCTGTTATGGTGCCTAATTCATAATGGGCCTTCAACTTATATTAGTTCCCTTCCCTTTATACATCTTCTTGAAGCAACGCCCCGACCATGAACTTCCCACAGGCAGCCCAGAATGTGCTGTTTGAAAGTTATTGCTGAGACAGTTATAGCACTCAATAAATTTTTTTCCTTGAAATAGAGTCTTCTGAGTAACTGAATCATTGACAGGAGATCTGCCACTTTCTAGATGGTGCTTTAGCTCAAAGGTACTCAGTGCAACACAGAGTTTTTGTGACAGTTTCTAAGAAACCCTGATTCTTGGTAAGAAAGCAGGGTTGTCATTTTCCATGATGGAACTCCCAACAGAGTAATATTCTTGTCTTTACCCATTGTCCTCTCCTTTATCACTTTATCAAAGATAAAGAAAAGCATTATAGGCGGAGCAAGATGGCGGAGGAGTAGGAGACCTGGATTTCGTCTGGTCTCAGGAATTCAGCTGAATAGGGATCAAACCATTCTGAACACCTACGAACTCAACAGGAGACTGAAGAAGAGAGTAGCAACAACTCTCTGAACAGAGAAGCGACCAC
>NW_027400476.1:0-5459 GCF_003265705.2 Callorhinus ursinus
TATTCAATGGGTGAAAGAATAATCTCTTCCACAAATGGTGCTGAGAAAACCAGATATCCACCTCCCCTGGATCTTTGAGAAGTCCTAAGATCCTTCTGGCACCCAGTTCAAAAAGGGACTGCCTTTACCCAGTATTAAGCTGCCACCTTTGAAAGAATTTGACGGAGGCAGCACTCTTCACACTGGGGGTGCAAATGTTTGGGGGACTGGTCTGAGGCTAACAGGGCAGGAAGAAACTGACTGAAACAGGTGGGAGAAAGTGCGGTTACTCGTTAATGAATAGGGAGTGAAGCCTCAAAAGATTGTCTGCAAATAAAACAGAGGGCTATAAGTAGAATCCAGGTCTTGGAGGGGACTAATGGAGCCAGGGTGACCCAAACACACATCTCTGTAAGCCTTTGCTGTGTGAAAAGCTGAGGGGCCCTTCAGGCACCGTGTTGACAAAGGGACTTTCGGAGGCCAGTCTGAAGCTGCCTTGTTTGACAGAATTTTGGGGAGGAAGCACTCTCCCCCTCTTGGGTGGTACATGTGTAGGTGACCGTCACAAGCCCAATGGGTAACAAGAGAACTGGTGGAAAATCGTAGGGTAACTAAGGTGGCCAACTGAGTGTGCATGAGCTGACCAGGTCGTCAGCGGGCCCACTGCCCATACCTACACAGAGGGTGGAGGAAGGAAGGCACATGGCACCCTCACGGGCAGCCCAATCACAAAACGTGGCCTGTAATTGAAATGAGAAACCATAATTTAGAGCCCAGGTTCCAGAGCAGGCTCCTGGGCGACTGATCTGACTGCAACAGCCCACCAGAAGCCCTGCAGGGAAGGTGGCAACGCAGCGACCCTTGGCTCATGTGCAGCTGGAGCTCCACTAATAGCCAGCTGCGTATTCTGGGCCACCCCAGGCCATGGATGGCCTGGGCATTAAAGGGGCAATCAAATGCAGAGCCCAGGCCTGGAACCTGGATCCCAGACTTCCTTGGCATCTGTACAATCCAAACCTTATCCCACACATGTGCACATATTTTCCCTGAAGGCAGAGCTGGAAGAATCTGGGTTGCTTTTTCAGCGAAGGGAGAGAGGGATAGTTGGAGTTCCCTCTAGAAAGCCACCTGGGAGCCTCCTTTGGTGGAGAGGCCTGGGACACCATCAGGCAGCCAGTCCAAATGGGAAAGATTGTTCACT
Source organism: Callorhinus ursinus (assembly GCF_003265705.2). Lineage (NCBI taxonomy): Eukaryota > Metazoa > Chordata > Mammalia > Carnivora > Otariidae > Callorhinus > Callorhinus ursinus. The sequence goes on from NW_027400476.1 coordinate 1,181, forward strand.
AGTTTCCATCTGCCCCTCAGAAAGATTGTCCTGGTCTGAGCTCCCTCCACCCTGAAGATGTTCAGTTGCTCTGAAATCCACCTCGTACTCCATGAGAATGGTGTGTCTCCTGGAGCCCAATGTGGCTGACAAGGTATGGAGAGGGCATGTGCAGGCCCCACAGGTCCAAGGAGCTAGGGACCTGAAACAGGGCAGCTGTGGTAAAATGCTGGGTCACGGTAGTAAGCTATTTGTTGGTGCCTGCATTCAGACATTCAAAACCTTAATTGGCACCGATGCTCATATGCCCCTTGAAGCCTGGTCTGGAGGCAACCGCACTGCCTTCTAGCACTGAGAGGTGGTCTGCAGGCTGATGAATCCACCCACAAAAGATCCCCGGGAGCCTTGAAGGCTGGAGAAGCAGGGACCCCATGAGGCAGACAGGCTGCTTGGGGACTGACTGGCATCACATTCTTGGGGGAGGGAGCCCTCTGCCCAAAAGGCTATCTGAGTTGTTCTGCTCTGGGCTGAGCTCTGCGAGCAGAAAGAGATCAGGATTCTCCAAAATGGTAAATGAGAGAATACTGTGCATGGGAGAGCCACACAGTGTGGGAAGTCCGGGACCCAGAAGAGGGCAAGTGTACAGAGAGGCCAGGGTATGGGTGTGAACCCTTGTTGTAAGGCCTGTGTCTTTTCCATTTAACTTGATTTTATTTATATTCAATCAATTAACACATAGTGTATTAGTTTTAGAGGTAGATTGCTGTTATGCATCATTACATACCAGTGTTCATGCCCTCCTTAAAGTCCATCACCCAGTTACCCCATGCCCCCCCCACCAACCCTCAGTTTAGTTCCTGTAGTTAAGAGTCTCTTATGGTGTGTCTGCCTCTATGATTTCATCTTCTTTGATTTATCCCTTCCTTCCCATAAGATCCTCTCTTTTGTTTCTTAAATTACACATATGAGTGAAATCATATGATGATTGTCTTTCTCTGACTGACTTATTTTGCTTAGCATAATACCCTCCAGATCCACCCATGTCATTGTGCATGGTAAGACTTCATTTTTTTGATGGCTGAGTCAAATTCCACTGTACATATATACCACATCTTCTTTATCCTTTCATCTGTCCATGCACATCTGGGCTCTTTCCATAGTTTGGCCATTGTGGACATTGGTGCTATAAATATCGGGGTGCATGTGCCTCTTTACATCATTACATTTGTATCTTTGGAGTAAATACCTAGTAGTGCAATTTCTTGGTCATTGTGCTAATTCTATTTTTACCCTTTTGAGGAATCTCCATACTGTTTTCCAGAGTGCATGAATGTGGGGATTCACAGTTCCTGGATAGATAAAACCTGACTTGAATATGCCTCCCTGGATGAGACTAATTTAAAAACAAAGGAGGATTTCCCAGAACCATGGGCCTTCTCTGAAGTGACGTGGCTGAAAAAGGCCAGATTCTTACTGCGGCTCAAGGGTCTTATCGGGGAGTAAATGTTTAATGCAGGCACCTGTAGTGGCCACGTACTTCAGAACTCCTTGCCTTACCCATGGTGTTTTAATTAAACTCACAGTAAAAGCAGAGAGAGAGCTTGGCTCCAGGACTTTCTCCACTAGAGCGTCTGGGACCAAGCATCTCCTTTCTCCTAAGGAGTTGGAGTAAGCCTCTCATTTGCCATCTCAGGGTTTGCTGACCAAACCTGTTAGCTACAGCACCACGAATTCCCACCAACAGTGTACGAGGGTTCCCCTCTCTCCAGATCCTCTGCAATATCTGTGGTTTCCTGACTTGTTAATTTTAGCCATTATGACTGGTGTGAGGTGGTATCTCATTGTGGTTTTGATGTGTATATCCCTGATGTCAAGTGATGTGGAGCATTTATTCATGTGTCTGTTGGCCATTTGGATGGCTTCTTTGGATAAATGTCTGTTCATGTCTTCTGCCTATTTCTTGACTGGAGTCTTTGTTTTTTGGGTGTTGAGTTTGAGAAGTTCTTTATAGACCTTTGATATCAGTCTTTTGTCTGTAGTGTCATTTGCAAATATCTTCTCCCATTCCGTGGATTGCCTCTTTGTTTTGTTCACTGTTTCCTTTGTTGTGCAAAAGGTTTTTATTTTAACACAGACAATAGTTCACTTTTGCTTTTGTTTCCCTTGCCTTTGGAGACCTGTCTTGAAAGAAGTTGCTGTGTGTCTCCTCCAGGATTTCAAAGGATTCCGGTCTCACATTGAGATCTTTCATCCATTTTGAGTTTATCTTTGTGTATGATGTAAGAGAATGGTCCTGTTTCATTCCTCTAAATGTTGCTGTCCAATTTTCCCAACACCATTTAGCGAAGAGACTGTCTTTTTCCATTGCATATTCTTTACTGCTTTGTCAAAGATTACTTGACCATAGAGTTGTTTTGTCTGTCTGTTTTTGTGCCAATACTATACTCTCTTGATCACAGCTTTGTAATAGAGCTTGAAGGCAGACATTGTGATGCCATCAGCTTTGGTTTTCTTTTTCAACATTCCTCTGGGTATTTGGGGTCTTCTCTGATTCCATACAAATTTTAGGTTTGTTTGTTCCAGCTCTGTGAAAAACGCTAATGGTATTTTGATAAGGATTGCATTAAATGTGTAGATTGCTCGGGGTAGCCTAGACATTCTCACAATGTTTATTCATCAATCCACGAGCATGGAATGGTTTTCCATCTCTTTTTGTCTTCCTCAATTTCTTTCATAAGTTTTCTGTAGTTTCTAGAGTATAGGCCTTTACCTCTTGGTTAGGTTTATTCCTAGGTACTTTATGTTTTTGGTGCTATTGTAAATGGGATTTATTCCTTAAATTCTCTTTCTTCTGTCTCCTTGTTAGTGTATAGAAATGCAAATCATTTCTGTGCATTGATTTTTGTATCCTGCCATGTTGCTGACTCGCTGTATGAGTTCTAGTAATTTTGGGGTAGGGATGTTTGGGTTTTCCACATAAAGTATCATGTCATCTATGAAGAGCGAGAGTTTCTCTTTGCCAGTTTGAATGCCTTTTATTTCTTTTTGTTGTCTGATTGCTGAGGCTAGGACTTCTAGTACTATGTTGAACAGCCGTGGTGAGAAGGGACGTCTCTGCCGTGTTCCTGACTTTAGGGGAAAACTCTCATTTTTCCCCCATTGAGAATGATATTTGCTGTGGGCAAATATCACATTATCAAATAACCATAGATGGTTTTTTTCATGTTGAGGAATGTTCCCTCTATCCCTATATTTTGAAGAGTTTTAATCAGGAAAGGAAGCTGTATTTTGACAAATGCTTTTTCTCCATCAATTGAGAGGGCCATATGGTCCTTGTCTTTTTATTAATGTGATCTATCATATTGATCTGCGAATGTTGAACCACCCTTGCATCCCAGGAATAATCCCACCCGGTCATGGTGGATAATCCTTTTAATGTACTGTTGCATCCTATTGGCCAATATCTTGGTGAGAATTTTGGCTTCCATGTTCATCAGGGCTATTGGTCTGTCATTCTCCTTTTTATTGGCGTATTTGTCTGGTTTTGGGATCAAGGTAATGCTGGCCTCATAGAATGAGTTTGGAAGTTTCCCTTCCATTTCTGTTTTTTTTTTTTAATCAGTTTCAGAATAGGTATTAGTTCTTTAAATGTTTGATAGAATTCCCCTGGGAAGCCATCTGGCCTGGACTCTTGTTTTTTGGAAGGTTATTGATTACTGCTTTAATTTCTTTGCTGGTTATGAGTCTGTTCAGGTTTTGTACCTCTTCCTGTTTCAGTCTTGGTAGTGTATAAGTGTCCAGGAATGCATCCATTTCTTCCAGATTGCCTAATCTGTTGGTATATTGTTGCTCATAATATTTTCTTGAAATTGCTTGCATTTCCTTGGTATTGGTCATGATCTCTCCTCTTCATTAATGATTTTATTAATTTGGGTCCGTTCTCTTCTCGTTTGGAGAAGTCTGGCCAGAAGTTTATTGATCTTACTCATTCTTTCAAAGAACCAGCTCCTAGTTTCATTGATGTGTTCTATTGTACTTCTGGTTTCTATTTCAATGATTTCTGCTCTCAACTTTATTATTTCTCTTCTGCTGGCCTTAGGCTTTATTTGCTGTTCTTTCTCCATCTCCATTAGGTGTAAAGTTAACTTTTGTTTGGGATTTTTCTAATTTTTTGAGAGACGCTTTTATTACAATGTACTTCCCTCTTAGGACCATCTTTGCTGTATCCCGGGTGTTTTGAACCGATTCGTTTTCATTCTCATTAGTTTCAATGATTTTTTAAAGTTATATGAAATATATA
>NW_027400477.1:0-768 GCF_003265705.2 Callorhinus ursinus
TTCCTGAGATTAAGAATTCCTCATATCAGTGAGGTCATGTGATACATTTCTTTCTCGGATTGACTTATTTCACTCAGCATAACACCCTCCAGTTCCATCCACGTCGTTGCAAATGGCAAGATCTCATTCCTTTTGATGGCTGCATAATATTCCATTGTGTATATATACCACATCTTCTTTATCCATTCATCTGTCGATGGACATCTTGATTCTTTCCACAGTTTGGCTATTGTGGACATTGCTGCTATAAACATTGGGGTGCACGTACCCCTTCGGATCCCTACATTTGTATCTTTGTAGTAAATACCCAGTAGTGCAATTGCTGGATCGAACGGTAGCTCTATTTTCAACTGTTTGAGGAACCTCCATACTGTTTTCCAGAGTGGTTGCACCAGCTTGCATTCCCACCAACAGTGTAGGAGGGTTCCCCTCTCTCTGCATCCCCACCAACATCTGTCCTTTCCTGACTTGTTAATTTTAGCCATTCTGACTGGTGTGAGGTGGTATCTCATTGAGGTTTTGATTTGGATTTCCCTGATGCCGAGTGATGTTGAGCACTTTTTCATGTGTCTGTGGGCCATTTGGATGTCTTCTTTGGATAAATGTCTGTTCATATCTTCTGCCCATTTCTTGATTGGATTATTTGTTCTTTGGGTGTTGAGTTTGATAAGTTCTTTATAGATTTTGGATACTAGCCCTTTATCTGATATGTCATTTGCAAATATTTTCTCCCATTCTGTCGGTTGTCTTTTGGTTTTGTGGACTGTA
>NW_027400477.1:868-5458 GCF_003265705.2 Callorhinus ursinus
CTTGCCTTTGGTGATGTTTCTAGGAAGAAGTTGCTGTGGGTGAGGTCGAAGAGGTTGCTACCTGTGTTCTCCTTTAGGATTTTGATGGACTCCTGTCTCACGTTTAGGTCTTTCAACCATTTGGAGTCTATTTTTGTGTGCGGTGTAAGGAAATGGTCCAGTTTCATTCTTCGGCATGTGGCTGTCCAATTTTCCCAACACCACTTGTTGAAGAGACTGTCTTTTTGCCATTGGACATTCTTTCCTGCTTTGTCAAAGATGAGTTGACCATAGAGTTGAGCGTCTGTTTCTGGGCTCTCTATTCTGTTCCATTGATCTATGTGTCTGTTTTTGTGCCAGTACCATACTGTCTTGATGATGACAGCTTTGTAATAGAGCTGGAAGTCTGGAATTTTGATGCCGCCAGCTTTGCTTTTCTTTTTCAAGATTCCTCTGGCTATTCAGGGTCTCTTCTGGTTCCATACAAATTTTAGGATTCTTTGTTCCATTTCTTTGAAAAAAGTGGGTGGTATTTTGATGGGGATTGCACTGAATGTGTAGATTGCTCTAGGTAGAATTGACATCTTCACAATGTTTGTTCTTCCAATCCATGAGCATGGAACGTTTTTCCATTTCTTTGTGTCTTCTTCAATTGCTTTCATGAGTATTTTATGGTTTTCTGAGTACAGATCCTTTGTCTCTTTGGTTAGATTTATTCCTAGGCATCTTATGGTTTTGGGTGCAATTGTAAATGGGATCGATTCCTTGATTTGTCTCTCTTCTGTCTTGTTGTTGGTGTATAGGAATGCCACTGATTTCATATCCTGCCACTTTACTGAATTCCTGTATGAGTTCTAGCAGTTTTGGGGTGGAGTCTTTTGGGTTTTCCACATACAGTATCATAGCATCTGCAAAGAGTGAGAGTTTGACTTCCTCTTTGCTGATTTGGATGCCTTTGATTTCTTTTTGTTGTCTGATTGCTGTGGCTAGGACTTCTAATACTATGTTGAATAGCAGTGGTGAGAGTGGACATCCCTGCCGCGTTCCTGACCTTAGGGGAAAAGCTCTCAGCTTTTCCCCATTGAGAATGATATTCGCTGTAGGTTTTTCATAGATGGCTTTTATGATATTGAGGTATGTACCCTCTATCCCTATACTCTGAAGAGTTTTGATCAAGAAAGAATGCTGTACTTTGTTAAATGCTTTTTCTGCATCTATTGAGAGGATCATATGATTCTTGTTCTTTCCTTTGTTAATGTATTGTATCACGTTGATTGATTTGCGGATGTTGAACCAACCTTGCAGCCCAGGGATAAATCCCACTTGGTCATGGTGAATAATCCTTTTAATGTACTGTTGGATCCTATTGGCTACTATTTTGGTGAGAATTTTTGCATCCATATTCATCAAGGATATTGGTCTGTAATTCTCTTTTTTGATGGGGTCTTTGTCTGGTTTTGGGATCAAGGTAATGCTGGCCTCATAAAATGAGTTTGGAAGTTTTCCTTCCATTTCTATTTTTTGGAACAGTTTCAGGAGAATAGGTATTAATTCTTTAAATGTCTGGTAGAATTCCCCTGGGAAGCCATCTGGTCTTGGGCTTTTTTTGTTGGGAGATTTTTTGATGACTGCTTCAATTTCCTTAGGGGTTATAGGTCTGTTCAAGTTTTCTATTTTTTCCTGGTTCAGTTTTGGGAGTTGATACATCTCTAGGAATGCACTCATTTCTTCCAGGTTATCTAATTTGCTGGCATAGAGTTGCTCATAATATGTTCTTATAATTGTATTTCTTGGGTGTTGGTTGTGATCTGTCCTCTTTCATTCATGATTTTGTTGATTTGGGTCATTTCTCTTTTCTTTTTGATACTTCTGGCCAGGGGTTTGTCAATCTTGTTAATTCTTTCAAAGAACCAGCTCCTAGTTTCGTTGATCTGTTCTACTGTTCTTTTGGTTTCTATTTCATTGATTTCTGCTCTGATCTTTATTATTTCTCTTCTCCTGCTGGGTTTAGGGTTTATTTGCTGTTCTTTCTCCAGCTCCTTTAGGTGTAGGGTTAGGTTGTGTATTTGAGACCTTTCTTGTTTCTTGAGAAAGGCTTGTATTGCTATATACTTTCCTCTCAAGACTGCCTTTGCTGTATCCCAAAGATTTTGAAGAGTTGTGTGTTCATTTTCATTGGTTTCCATGAATTTTTTTTTAATTCTTCTTTAACTTCCTCGTCGACCCATTCATTCTTTAGTAGGATGCTCTTTAGTCTCCATTTATTTGAGTTTTTTCCGACTTTCCTCTTGTGATTGAGTTCTAGTTTCAAAGCATTGTGGTCTGAAGATATGCAGGGAATAATCCCAATCTTTTGGTATCAGTTGAGACCTGATTTGTGACCTAGGATGTGATCAATTCTGGAGAATGTTCCATGGGCACTAGAGAAGAATGTGTATTCCGTTGCTTTGGGGTGGAATGTTCTGAATATGTCTTTGAAGTCCATTTGGTCCAGTGTGTCATTTAAAGTCTTTATTTCCTTGTTGATCTTTTGTTTAGATGATCTGTCCATTTCAGTCGGGGGGGGGTGTTAAAGTCCCCCACTATTATTGTATTGTTGTCAATGTGTTTCTTTGCTTTTGTTTTTAACTGGCTTATATAATTGGCTGCTCCCATGTTAGGGGCATAGATATTTACAATTGTTAGATCTTCTTGTTAGATAGACCCTTTCAGTAGGATATAATGTCCTTCTTCATCTCTTATTACAGTCTTTGTTTTAAAATCTAATTTGTCTGATATAAGGATTGCCACCCCAGCTTTCTTTTGGTGTCCATTAGCATGGTAAATTGTTTTCCACCCCCTCACTTTCAATCTGGGGGTGTCTTTGGGTCTAAAATGAGTCTCTTGCAGACAGCATATTGATGGGTCTTGTTTTTTAATCCAATCTGATAGCCTGTGTCTTTTGATTGGGATATTTAGCCCATTTACATTCAGGGTAACTATTCAAAGGTATGAATTTAGTGCCATTGTATTTCCTGTAAGGTGACTGTTACTGTATATTGTCTGTGTTCCTTTCTGACTACACTGCTTTTAGGCCCTCCCTTTGCTTGGAGGACCCCTTTCAATATTTCTTGGAGGACTGGTTTCGTGTTTGCAAATTCCTTTAGTTTTTGTTTGTCCTGGAAGATTTTTATCTCTCCTTCTATTTTCAATGAGAGCCTAGCTGGATATAATATTCTTGGCCGCATATTTTTCTCGTGTAGTGCTCTGAAGATATCATGCCAGTCCTTTCTGGCCTGCCAGGTCTCTGTGGATAGGTCTGTTGCCAATCTAATATTTCTACCTTTGTAGGTTACATATCTCTTCTCCCGAGCTGCTTTCGGGATTTTCTCTTTGTCTCTGAGACTTGTAAGTTTTACTATAAGATGTCGGGGTGTTGTCCTATTTTTATTGATTTTGAGACGGGTTCTCTGTGCCTCCTGGATTTTGATGCCTGTTTCCTTCCTCACATTAGGGAAGTTCTCTGCTATAATTTGCTCCAATATACCTTCTTCCCCTCTCTCTCTTTCTTCTTCTTCTGGGATCCCAATTATTCTAATGTTGTTTCATCTTATCGTACTGCTTATCTCTCAAATTCTGCCCTCGTGATCCTGTAGTTGTTCCTCTCTCTTTTTCTCAGCCTCTTTATTTTCCATCATTTGGTCTTCTATATCGCTGATTCTCTCTTCTGCCTCATTTATCCTAGCAGTTAGTGCCCCCATTTTTGATTGCACCTCATTAATAGCCTTTTTGATTTCCACTTGGTTAGATTTTAGTTCTTTTATTTCTCCAGAAAGGGTTTCTCTAATAACTTCCACGCTTTTTTCAAGCCCATCTAGTATCTTTAAAGTCATGATTCTGAACTCTAGGTCCGACATCGTACTAATGTCCATATTGAGTAGGTCCCTGGCTGATGGTACTACCTCTTGTTCTTTTTGCTGAGGTGATTTTTTTCATCTTGTCATTTTGTCCGGAGGAGAATAGATGAATGAGAGAACAAAATGCTAACCGGTTAACAACGTCCCCAGCAAATATTCTCTATACAAATCAGAAAAGACCTGAAACTAGGGGAAAACAAAGGGAAAGAAAGAAAAAAGAAAGAGAGAGAAAAAAAGTAAAAGATAAAAACAAAAACAGAACAATACAAAAAAAAAAACAAAATAATAATAAATAATAACAGGCTTGTGCACAGAACAGCGCCACACAAGATTTTGGGTGTATTTTGGTCTGTTAGAAAAAAGTGCCTCCTAAAATTTTAAAGGAAGAAAGACTTATCTATGTACAAAATAAGGGTTGATACAATGAAGGGATGGAAGATGATTGTAAAGATGAAAATTATAAAAGATTTGAGAAAAGGAATTGATAAGTTGTTTGAAAAAAGAAAGAAGAACGTTTAAAAAAAGAAGAAGAAAAAAAAGGGAGAGGATGTGATCAGGCAGGAGACTAGAACAAAGCCATACACTAGTGATTTAGGGTATATTTTGATCTATTAGAAGAAACTGTATCTCAAAATTTTAAAGAGAGAACAACTTATATATATATGCCGAAAATAAGGGTAACTACTATGAAGGGATAAAATATGACTCTAAAAAT
>NW_027400478.1:0-5458 GCF_003265705.2 Callorhinus ursinus
CCAATCCATGAGCATGGAACGTTTTTCCATTTCTTTGTGTCTTCTTCAATTTCTTTCATGAGTATTTTATAGTTCTCTGAGTACAGATCCTTTGCCTCTTTGGTTAAATTTATTCCTAGGTATCTTATGGTTTTGATGCAATTGTAAAGGGGATCGACTCCTTGATTTGTCTCTCTTCTGTCCTGTTGGTGTATAGGAATGCCACTGATTTCTGTGCATTGATTTTATATCCTGCTACTTGACTGAATTTCTGTATGAGTTCTAGCAGTTTTGGGGTGGAGTCTTTTGGGTTTTTCACATACAGTACCATATCATCTGCAAAGAGTGGGAATTTGACTTCCTCTTTGCCGATTTGGATGCCTTTGATTTCTTTTTGTAGTCTGATTGCTGTGGCTAGGACTTCTAATACTATGTTGAATAGCAGTGGTGAGAGTGGACATCCCTGCTGCGTTCCTGACCTTATGGGAAAAGCTCTCAGCTTTTCCCCATTGAGAATGATATTGGCCGTAGGTTTTTCATAGATGGCTTTTATGATATTGAGGTATGTACCCTCTATCCCTATACTCTGAAGAGTTTTGATCAAGAAAGGATGCTGTACTTTTGTCAAATGGTTTTTAAGCATCTATTGAGAGGATCATATGATTCTTGTTCTTTCTTTTGTTAATGTATTGTATCACTTTGATTGATTTGCGGATGTTGAACCAGCCTTGCAGCCCAGGGATAAATCCCACTCGGTCATGGTGAATAATCCTTTTAATGTACTGTTGGACCCTATTGGCTAGTATTTTGGGAGAATTTTTGCAGCCATGTTCATCAGGGATATTGTTCTGTAATTCTCCTTTTTGATGGGGTCTTTGTCTGGTTTTGGGATTAAGGTAATGGTGGCCTCATAAAATGAGTTTGGAAGTTTTCCTTCCATTTCTATTTTTTGGAACAGTTTCAGGAGAATAGGTATTAATTCTTCTTGAAATGTCTGATAGAATTCCCCTGGGAAGCCATCTGGCCCTGGGCTTTTGTTTCTTGGGAGATTTTTGATGACTGCTTCAATTTCCTTAGTGGTTATAGGTCTGTTCAGGGTTTCTATTTCTTCCTGGTTCAATTTTGGTAGTTGATACATCTCTAGGAATGCACCCATTTCATCCAGGTTATCTAATTTGCTGGCATAGAGTTGCTCATAATATGTTCTTATAGTTGTTTGTATTTCTTTGGTGTTGGTTGTGATCTCTCCGCTTTCATTCATGATTTTGTTGATTTGGGTCATTTCTCTTTTCTTTTTGATCAGTCTGGCCAGGGGTTTATCAATCTTGTTAATTCTTTCAAAGAACCAGCTCCTAGTTTCGTTGATGTGTTCTACTGTTCTTTTGGTTTCTATTTGATTGATTTCTGCTCTGACCTTTATTATTTCTCTTCTCCTGCTGTGTTTAGGCTTTATTTGCTGTTCTTTCTCCAGCTCCTTTAGGTGTAGGGTTTGCCTGTGTATTTGAGACCTTTCTTGTTTCTTGAGAAAGGCTTGTATTGCTACATACTTTCCTCTCAGGACTGCCTTTGCTGTATCCCAAAGATTTTGAACAGTTGTGTTTTCATTTTCTTTGGTTTCCACGAAGTTTTTTAATTCTTCTTTAATTTCCTGGTTGACCCATTCATTCTTTAGTAGGATGCTCTTTAGCTTCCATGTATTTGAGTTCTTTCCGACTTTCCTCTTGTGATTGAATTCTAGTTTCAAAGCATTGTGGTCTGAAAATATGCAGGGAATGATCCCAATCTTTTGGTACCAGTTGAGACCTGATTTGTGACCTAGGATGTGATCAATTCTGGAGAATGTTCCATGGGCACTAGAGAAGAACGTGCATTCTGTTGCTTTGGGATGGAATGTTCTCAATATGTGTATAAAGTCCATTTGGTCCAGTGTGTCGTTTAAAGTCTTTATTTCCTTGTTGATCTTTTGCTTACATGATCTCTCCATTTCAGTCAGGGGGGTGTTAAAGTCCCCCACTATTATTGTATTGCTGTCAATGTGTTTCTTTGTTTTTGTTATTAATTGCCTTATAAAATTGGTTGCTCCCACATTAGGGGCATAGATATTTACAATTGTTAGATCTTCTTGTTGGATAGACCCTTTAAGTAGGATATAGTGTCCTTCTTCATCTCTTATTACAGTCTTTGTTTTAAAATCTAATTTGTCTGATAGAAGGATTGCCACCCCAGCTTTCTTTTGGTGTCCATTAGCATGGTAAATGGTTTTCCACCCCCTCACTTTCAATGTGGGGGTGTCTTTGGGTCTAAAATGAGTCTCTTGCAGACAGCATATTGATGGGTCTTGTTTTTTAATCCAATCTGATAGCCTGTGTCTTTTGATTGGGGCATTTAGCCCATTTACATTCAGGGTAACTATTGAAAGATATGAATTTAGTGCCATTGTATTGCCTGTAAGGTGACTGTTACTGTATATTGTCTGTGTTCCTTTTTGATCTATGCTGCTTTTAGGCTCTCTTTTTGCTTAGAGGACCTCTTTCAATATTTCTTGGAGGGCTGGTTTTGTGTTTGCAAATTCCTTCAGATTTTGTTTGTCCTGGAAGCTTTTTATGTCTCCTTCTATTTTCAATGATGGCCTAGCTGGATATAGTTTTCTTGGTTGCATATTTTTCTCGTTTAGTGCTCTGAAGATATCATGCCAGTCCTTTCTGGCCTGCCAGGTCTCTGTGGATAGGTCTGTTGCCAATCTAATGTTTCTACCATTGTAGGTTACATATCTCTTCTCCCGAGCTGCTTTCAGGATTTTCTCTTTGTCTCTGAGACTCATAAGTTTTACTATTAGATGTCGGGGTGTTGACCTATTTTTATTGATTTTGAGAGGGGTTCTCTGTGCCTCCTGGATTTTGATGGCTGTTTCCTTCCCCACATTAGGGAAGTTCTCTGCTATTATTTGCTCCAATATACCTTCTGCCCCTGTCTCTCTTTCTTCTTCTTCTGGGATCCCAATTATTCTAATGTTGTTTCGTCTTATCGTATCACTTATCTCTCGAATTCTGCTCTCGTGATCCTGTTTTTGTTTATCTCTTTTTCTCAGCCTCTTTATTTTCTATCATTTGGTCTTCTATATCGGTGATTCTCTTTTCTGCCTCATTTATCCTAGCAGTTAGTGCCCCCATTTTTGGTTGCACCTCATTAATAGCCTTTTTGATTTCAACTTGGTTAAATTTTAGTTCTTTTATTTCTCCAGAAAGGGTTTCCCTAATAACTCCACACTTTTATCAAGCCCAGCTAGTATCTTTAAAGTCATGATTCTGAACTCTAGGTCTGACATCGTACTAATATCAGTATTGAGTAGGTCCCTGGCAGATGGTACTACCTCTTGTTCTTTTTGCTGAGGTGATTTTTTTCGTCTTGTCATTTTGTCCAGAGGAGAACAGATGAATGAGAGAACAGAATGCTAACAGGTTAACAACGTCTCCAGCAAATGTACTCTATACAAATTAGAAAAGACCTGAAACCAGGGGACAAGAAAGGGAAAGAAAGAAGAAAAAAAGAAAGGAAAAAGGAAAAGATAAAAACAAACAAAAAGAGAACAAAATAAAAAACACAGAATATGATCAAATATGATCAGGGTAGTGCATAGATCAGTGCCACACACTAGCTTTTGGGCATATTTTGGTCTGTTAGAAAAAGTGCCTGCTAAAATTTTAAGGGAAGAAAGACTTATATATGTACAAAATAAGGGTTGATACAATGAAGGGATGGCAGATGACTGTAAGGATGAAAAGTATAAAAGATTTTATAAAAGGAATTGATAAGAAGTTGTTTTTTAAGAAGAAAGAAGATTTAAAAAGAAAAAGATAAAAGAAAAAAAAAGGAAGAGAATGTGATCAGGCAGGAGACTAGAACAAAGCCATACACTAGTGATTTAGGGTATATTTTGATCTGTTAGAAGAAATTGTATCTCAAAATTCTAATGAGAGAACAACTTATATATGTATGTCAAAAATAAGGGTAACTACTATGAAGGGATAAAAATATGACTCTAAAAATGAAAAATAAAAAAATGTTTTTTTAAAAAAGGGATTAATAAGATGTTTGAAAATGGGAAAAAGAAAAATTCAAAAAAAAGTTTAAAAAATTAACTTTGAAAAACTAATGAATTATGGTAAAAAAGCCATGAATTCTATGTGCCGTATTCCCATAGCGCTGGAGTTCTCCCGTTCTCCTTGATGGGTAAACTTGGTCTTGGCTTGCTGGCTGTTCGTGTTGATCTTCTGGGGGAGGGGCCTGTTGCCGTGGTTTCCAAATGTCTTTGCCGGAGGCGGAATTGCCCCGCACTTGTCGGTCTGGGCTAAGGAAGCTGCTCCGGTTTGCTCTCAGGAGCTTTTGTTCCCTGCAAGCTCTCGGTACAGCCTTGGAGGACCAGGGTGAAAATGGTGGCCTCCCAATCTCCACCCAGAGGAGCCGAGAACTTGGGGTCCCGGTCCTCAGTGCGCCCCCAAAGAAAAGCAGTCACTCCCGTGTCCCCGGTCTCCGGCCGCTCTCCGTGCTCACCCGGCCTGTGACCGAGCGTTGCTATCTCTGGCACCCGACCCCGTGTGGAGTCTCCAAACCCAGCAGATCCCTGCGGTGCGCTCCCGCGCCGCTCCTCCCCGGGAAGGAAGGGGAGTCTCCCCGGATCTGCCGCCTGTTGGGTCCCTGCTGCAGGAGCAGTGGCCCGACTGGGCCGCGGATCCCAGTTTATGGCCACCCCGAGCTGAGAGCCCGCGCCTTGGCTCCGTCTCTGCAGCCGGCTTCCCCGCTCCGATACCTGGGAGCTCTGCCGCACTCAGGCACCCCCCGGTCTCTCTGTGACCCCGAGGGTCCTGAGACCACACTGTCCCGCGAGGGTTCCACCCCCCGCTTAGCCACTGCAGCGACGTCCCTACGCGGAGCCGACTTCTAAAAGGTCCGATTTTGTGCTCCGCGGCTCTATCACTTGCCAGAAGCGGCCGACGGAGGCCCCTCCCCCGCCGTCTATCCTCCCGAATATCGCCTCGGATTCACTTCTCCGCACGTCCTACCTTCCAGAAAGTGGTCGCTTCTCTGTTCAGAGAGTTGGTGCTACTCTCTTCTTCGATCTCCTGTTGAGTTCGTAGGTGTTCAGAATGGTTTGATCCCCATTCAGCTGACTTCCTGAGCCCAGACGAAATCCAGGTCTCCTACTCCTCCGCCATCTTGCCCCCCCCCCCCCCCCGTTGAATAGTTTTTTGATTTCAGAGTATGGAATGTCTTTCAGTGTAGTATAGGAACAACTAGTTTTCTTACCTTAGATGAGAATTTGTTTCTGAGCGAAACCCTCACTGTTCAGGAAAATGTCTTTCTAGGCATGTGAAATTTACTACTGCACACCAATATTTGGGTCTCTTTTTCCTCACCACAAAGACCACATGCTCCTGGCCCTTTGTCTCCTGATGCAACCATGTGACTTTTTCTGGCCAGT
>NW_027400479.1:0-5454 GCF_003265705.2 Callorhinus ursinus
GGGGAAGAATGAAGGGGAGTAAGTCGGAGGGGGAGACGAACCATGAGAGACGATGGACTCTGAAAAACAAACTGAGGGTTCTAGAGGGGAGGGGGTTGGGGGGATGGGTTAGCCTGGTGATGGGTATTAAAGAGGGCACATTCTGCATGGAGCACTGGGTGTTATGCACAAACAATGAATCACGGAACACTACATCAAAAACTAATGATGTAATATATGGTGATTAACATAACAATAAAAAATTTTAAAAAAGGGAAAAGTTGATGTTTTCATTTAATAAGCAATTAAATTAATTTGATTGACTTTACCCAATTTTAAAATTATTTTAATCCATTAACACTGGCTCAGTCACACTAAAGATCCAAAGATTTGTTTTATAACTTCATGATTCTGTTGAAAAATTAAAGTTAAGTTCTTTTGTCTCTAGACAGGGAAGAAGCAAAAAGTCATTTTCACACCCATTTCACATTCTGTTGCTGTTTACTTCTTAAATCCATTTACATGTCCCTCAAGGAAGTGTGTCTATATATTTTGTCCATCATAACCCTGTTAAGTCCTCATCCCGTGTGTTCATTCCCACTGAAGTGAACAGATCAAGGGGTTCCATGGGGGTGTCTGCTCGGGGCTCCATAAGCACAAAACTCTGGCTGCCTCCTTACCCTGTTGTCATTTGTGGCCAGTGAGAGTCTAGAGGGGACAAATGCCCTAAATTCACCTTCATCCAAGACTGACCAGGGATAATTAGTTTGTAATCTCCTTGTTTTGTCACTTAGCTTTAAAAACAAACCACCAAAACAACTAACAAGGAAAGCAGCATAACACAAGTTCAAGTCCACAAGTTTTGGAATCAAACTGGGGTTTGTTCACTGGCTGTCAGTCTTCTTGATGTGTGACCTTGGACAACCAACTCAATTTCTTCCAGCTCCCATTTTCAAACCTATGCAAGGGGACATGTAACGGTATTTAGGTGCTTGCTTCTTATGAGGAGTAAATTAAGATACTGTCTCCAAGCTTTTCCATAGCCCTGGCCTGTGGCAATTGCCCAATAAAATGCCTCTTGCACCTCCTAAATTACTAATTGAGCACAAGACCTATTCCTTAACTTCTTTTGGTGGCATCTTCTTCATTTGTTAAGTAAGGGAGTTTGACTAAGTAATAATCTATCATTTCCTCTTCAGTAGTGAAATTCTAAGAACAATAGAAATATGAAGACTATGGTTGCAAAGTGAAAGGATATTTAGGTTAAAAGATATGGAAAGACAAGGTATTTCAATATATTTCTCCAAATTTTTTTCCATTTATTTATTTATTTATTTATATTATGTTATGTTAATCACCATACATTACATCATTAGTTTTTGATGTAGTGTTCCATGATTCATTGTTAGCATATAACACCCAGTGCTCAATTCAATATGTGCCCTCTTTAATACCCATCACCAGGCTAACCCATCCACCCCACCCTCCTCCCCTCTAGAACCCTCAGTTTGGTTCCAACGTTCTTTTATTAATAATTGCTGTGATATTTGCTGTGAAGTTCTTTGGTGCCATGGATCATTTGGGAATATATTGATCTGTGAGTTTTTTTTCAATCAAAATTCATAATAAAATAAAAGCTAATATTTATTGTTTATGGCAGGCACTTTTTTAAGTGTTGTATGTTCACTAACTCATCTATTCCTTAAAAAACACATGTATATATGCATATACATGTATAAAAACACACACATACACACAAACATTGGGGAAAATTATATATATATATATATATATATGCATATATTCTCCATAATATAAGATCCTAATGTATATTATATATGTTTAATATAAATTGTACAAGTTATATATATCATACAATTATAATTAATATAAGAACTTACTATACACTATAATATATATACATATAGGGAAATATATATATTACATTTACAGTAGAGAAGAAACTCAGGCAGATCTTACCATTGTAATAATTCAGTAAAATCTTACTTTATCATTAATTTTACTTTATCGTTCAGTTTTATGCTATCTTTATAGGATAAAATTGATTTGTAATCTAACCCTCTCCCTCTGCCTTTATACTTTTTTTTACAACACATTAGATTTTTAGAACACACCTGAAATTCTAAATTGAAAGTATTTCACATATTTAGGAAGGTTTAATAAATTTTTAAATAGCATAACAAGGTCCAGATTAAAGTGTAGAGTGCCAAATACAGGAAATAAACAGATGATTATGTTAATATGAGGCTTAAATACTGGCATAAGAGTCTCAATCATTTTTAAAGGGAAAACATACTAAATAAAGAATAAGGGACGCCTGGGTGGCTCATTCTGTTTAAGCGGCTCCCTTCGGCTCAGGTCATGATCCCAGGGCCCCGGGATCAAGTCCCGCATAGGGCCCCTTGCTCAGCGGGGAGCCTGCTTATACCTCTCCCTCTGCCTCTCCCTCTGCTTGTGCTCTCTCTCTCTGTTTCAGATAAAAATAAAATCTTAAAAAAAAAAAAAAGAATAAAATCAGGGGAACATACCCAAGAAAAATGAAAACTCTACAACAGTATTGTCCAATAAAAACATAATGTGAAGCATGCATGTGAGCCACATATTTTATTGTATATTTTCAAATAACCACATTGAAAGGATTTTTAAAAATAGGTGAGATTACTTTTAATAATATGTTAATCACATTAAATGCAAAATATTTTCATTTTGACATATAATCAATATTAAAAATTGAGATATTTTACTTTCTTTTTGTCATACTAAGTCTCTGAAATCCAGTGTTTCTGATAATTACAACCATTGAGACTCTCTACATTTCAAGTGCTCAACAGTGATATATAACTAGAGACTATCAAGTCAGACTATATAGGTTTAAGACTATCCAAATTTTAGCTAATATCCAAGGTGTGACAAGAGGTGAATCTATGAAAATCATGTATTTACTTCTATTTTGAGATTCAAGAATTATTTCAATAAGGTATCTGTAGGTTATATGGAATTCACTGCCTGTTCCAGGGATAGGTTTGGGTTTCACAAGTATTGGGATTGCATGAGGGAGGGAGAAGAACACTAGGCAGAGACAGAAGTCCTAGAATCAAGTCTTGGCGTGATTAAGTCACTTAAAATGCATATAACTCATTGTTCTCATCTCTAAGATGGTGAGTATTACATGTTCTATTTACTTCCTTGCATCAGATTTTGAGGATTAAATGAAATAATTTAAGTAAACTACTAGGGAAGAATATGATATAAAGAATAGTGACTATGATTGTTGCTGAGATAATGTTGGTGATAATGATAATGATATCAGCATTGTTGTTCTTTTTAAACTAAAATCTATATTAATTATGAGCAACGATATGCCAGCAAATTAGATAACCTGGAAGAAATGGATGCATTCCTAGAGATGTATCAACTACCAAAACTGAACCAGGAAGAAATAAAAAATCTGAACAGACCTATAACCACTAAGGAAATTGAAGCAGTCATCAAAAATCTCTCAACAAACAAAAACCCAGGGACAGATGGCTTCCCAGGGGAATTCTACCAAACATTTAAAGAAGAATTAATACCTATTCTTCTGAAACTGTTCCAAAAAAAAAGAAATAGAAGGAAAACTTCCAAACTCGTTTTATGAGGCCACCATTACCTTCATCCCCAAACCAGACAAAGACCCCATCAAAAAGGAGAATTACAGACCAATATCGTTGATGAACATGGATGCAAACATTCTCACCAAAATACTAGCCAATAGGATCCAACAGTACATTAAAAGGATTATTCACCATGACCAATGGGATTTATCCCTGGGCTGCAAGGTTGATTCAACAACCGCAAATCAATCAACGGGATACAATACATTAACAAAAGAAAGAACAAGAACATATGATCCTCTCAATAGATGCAGAAAAAACATCTGACAAAGTACAGCATCCTTTCTTGATCAAAACTCTTCAGAGTAGAGGGATAGAGGGTACATACCTCAATATCATAAAAGCCATCTATGAAAAACCCACAGCGAATTATATTCTCAATGTGGAAAAACTGAGTGCTTTCCCCCTAAGGTCAGGAATGCAGCAAGGATGTCCACTATCACCACTGCTATTCAACACAGTATTAGAAGTCCTAGCCACAGCAATCAAACAACAGAAATACAAGGCATCCAAATTGGCAAAGAAGAAGTCAAACTCTCACTCTTTGCAGATGATATGAGACTTTATGTGGAAAACCCAAAAGACTCCACCCCAAAACCGCTAGAACTCATACAGGAATTCAGTAAAGTGGCAGGATATAAAATCAATGCACAGAAATCAGTGGCATTCCTATACACGAACAACAAGACAGAAGAGAGACAAATTAAGGAGTCAATCCCATTTACAATTGCACCCAAAACCATAAGCTACCTAGGAATAAATCTAACCAAAGAGGCAAAGGATCTGTACTCAGAAAACTACAAAGTACTCATGAAAGAAATGGAGTAAGACACAAAGAAATGGAAAAACGTTCCATGCTCATGGATTGGAAGAATAAACATTGTGAAGATGTCAATGCTACCTAGAGCAATCTACACATTCAATGCAATCCCCGCCAAAATACCATCCACTTTTTTCAAAGAAATGGAACAAATAATCCTAAAATTTGTATGGAACCAGAAAAGACCCCAAATAGCCAGAGGAATGTTGAAAAAGAAAAGCAAAGCTGGTGGCATCACAATTCCGGACTTCCAGCTCTATTACAAAGCTGTCATCATCAAGACAGTATGGTACCAGCACAAAAACAGACACATAGATCAGTGGAACAGAATAGAGAGCCCAGAAATGGACCCTCAACTCTATGGTCAATTAATCTTTGACAAAGCAGGAAAGAATGTCCAATGGCAAAAAGACAGTCTCTTCAACAAATGGTGTTGGGAAAATTGGACAGCCACATGCAGAAGAATGAAACTGGACCATTTCCTTACACCACACACAAAAACAGACTCCAAATGGTTGAAAGACCTCAACGTGAGACAGGAGTCCATCAAAATCCTAAAGGAGAACACAGGCAGCAACCTCTTCGACCTCAGCTGCAGCAAGTTCTTCCTAGAAACATCGCCAAAGGCAAGGGAAGCCAGGGCAAAAATGAACTATTGGGATTTCACCAAGATAAAAAGCTTTTGCACAGCAAAAGAAACAGTCAACGAACCCAAAAGACAACTGACAGAATGGGAGAAGATATTTGCAAATGACATATCAGATAAAGGGCTAGTATCCAAAATCTATAAAGAACTTATCAAACTCAACACCGAAAGAACAAATGATCCAATCAAGAAATGGGCAGAAGACATGAACAGACATTTTTCCAAAGAAGACATCCAAATGGCCAACAGACACATGAAAAAGTGCTCAACATCGCTCGGCATCAGGGAAATCCAAATCAAAACCTCAATGAGATACCACCTCACACCAGTCAGAA
>NW_027400480.1:0-5448 GCF_003265705.2 Callorhinus ursinus
CAATGGAATATTACTCAGCCGTCAGAAAGGATGAATAGCCACCATTTGCATTTACATGGATCAAACTGGAGGAGATGATGCTAAGTGAAATAAGTCAAGCAGAGAAAGTCAATTACCATATGGTTTCACTTATTTGTGGAACATAAGGAATAGCACAGAGGACATTAGGAGAAGGAAGGGAAAACTGAAGGGGGGAATCAGCAGGGGAGACAAACCCTGAAAGACTATGGACTCAGGGAAATAATCTGTGGGTTTCGGAGGGGAGGGGATGGGTGGATGGGTTAGCCCAGTGATGGGTATTAAGGAGGGCACGTACTGCATGGAGCACTGGGGGTTGTAAGAAAACAATGAATCATGGATCACTGCATTGAAAACTGGTGATGACTGTATGGTGACTAACATAACATAATAAAATAAAATTAAAAAAAGATTTATTTATGTATTTGATGGGGGGAGGGAAGGGGCAGAGAGAGGGAGAGGGAAACTCAAGCAGACTCCACACTGAGCACAGGGCCTGACACAAGGTTGGATCTCATGACCCTGAGATCGTGACCTGAGCCTAAACATAGAGTATGGCACTCAAAGGACTGTGCCACCCAGGCACCCCACCCTAATTTTTTTTTTACATTAAGTCACTCATTCTACTTTAAATTTTATTTTATATTATGTTCAACTAACTTGTGTCAAAATTACTAGATTCTTCCTATTTCACGTTCATGCAAACATTCCTTTTCATTTCAATATTCTGCAAATTTCTCTCAGATTTTCTTTCAACATAATAGATGGAATTATAAACCAGTGTGTGTATGTTTGCACACATTTGTGTAAGCATGTTTATTTGAAAGAAAGATGTGCATGAGTGCACACACTTACATACATACCCACACTCCACACCCTCAAATGTTTTCTTTGGACATGACAAAGTGTATCCAACCCTTTATTCCTCACAACATGCATTTCAATTTCCACATTACCTTCAGCAATAAGGAAACAGATGTCCAGGTGAATTACATTTTTAACAACAACATAAAAATGCAGATTAAGTGCACGTGCGTTCCCGGGATTCGCGTTGCGGTAGCCATGGACGCTTTGGATCGAGTTGTTAAGCCCAAAACGAAAAGAGCCAAGAGATTCCTTGAGAAGAGAGAACCGAAACTCAGTGAAAATATTAAAAATGCTATGCTGATTAAAGGGGGAAATGCAAATTCCATGGTGACACAAGTACTTAAAGATGTGTATGCACTGAAAAAACCGTATGGAGTTCTGTATAAAAAGAAAAACATTACAAGACCATTTGAGGATCAGACATCATTGGAATTCTTTTCAAAGAAGTCAGATTGTTCTTTACTTATGTTTGGCTCCCATAATAAGAAGCGGCCAAATAATCTAGTAATAGATCGTATGTATGACTACCATGTGCTGGATATGATTGAGTTGGGTATCGAGAAGATTGTTTCTCTAAAAGATATTAAGAATAGTAAATGTCCCGAGGGAACAAAACCCATGTTAATCTTTGCTGGTGATGATTTTGATGCAACAGAAGACTACAGAAGGCTAAAAAGTCTTCTTATTGATTTCTTCAGAGGCCCCACAGTACCAAATATCTGCCTGGCTGGTTTAGAGTATGTTCTGCACTTCACTGCATTGAATGGGAAGATTTACTTTCGAAGCTATAAGTTGCTGTTGAAGAAATCTGGTTGTAGAACACCAAGGATTGAATTGGAAGACATAGGGCCCTCATTGGATCTGGTTCTGAGGAGGACACATCTGGGATCAGATGATCTTTATAAATTATCTATGAAAATGCCAAAAGCGCTCAAGCCAAAGAAGAAGAAAAATGTCTCCCATGATACTTTTGGTATAACTTATGGAAGGATTCATATGCAGAAGCAAGACCTAAGCAAACTACAAACCAGGCAAATGAAGGGGTTGAAGAAGCGACCTGCAGAAAGGATAACAGAAGACAAGAGAATAAATCGAAGAGAATTAAAAAAAATGATGGAACTTAGCCAGTGACTATAATGTTATTGTAGTCTGTTTACTTAAGAGAATTATCAATCGTCAGTCATTTCTAGGTTTCTTAAAGATTTTATTAAATATTTTTGTAGCATGGTAATTTAAAAAAAATGCAGATTAGACTTCCTGTGCATCTTCTTGAGTTGTTCCAAATGGTCCCATACAGTATATATGTTCAATTCAAGTATGATGCCTTTGATTCAGAAAACTGTACCTTTACCATACATGTAGCTTATTGTATGTAATTAAACTCCAATAGTTCAGTTAGAATTTAAAATTCTAATGGTGTATGTCTCACACCGGATCAAAAGCACCTATAGCTGAGTCACACTTGACAGGGGTGGGAGAAATGTGTTATAACTGGGAAGAAGGCAAAGTGTCACATATGTATATAGAAATGGCAAAATTCAATTAAGACAATTTATATTTGGTAAATTACTTTTTGAATAAACTGTAAGACGAACCTACATATTTAAATGGCATAAATATCATGTAGCAGTTGAAGAAAGATGTGAACTACAGCTCCACAAAACATCGTGGATGACCTTTAGAAATACAAAGTAAAGACTGACTAGTACACAATACATCAGAACAACTCCCCACCAGACAATGTCATTCGATTATAAAAGCATTATATGAAGACACGTGTTTTCAGAATGGCTTTTTATACAGTCCTAGTGAACAGATACACTTATAAAAGCAATCAGAACTGAGAGAAATTATAAAAACCTGCTTCTTCCCATTCTAGGCCTTTGTACTGATATTTGGGAACAGAATTCATAATTACGCTGCTATTGAAGTTTCTCAGAGCAGAAGATTAATAAAGTGAATTACTTATGTATGGAGAAGTTGAATTCAAACAAACGGAAATTCTAGGAAATAAATAGAAGGAGCAAATTTTACTTCCAATTTGATAGAAGAATATCAGTTTCTGGCTCTGAGGCTCTGAGCCCTGCAATCATGGACACTTCTTCTGCCCCAGCAAGATTGGCCCTCGCATCACTGGAACCCCAATGATTCCTTTCAGAGCCCTCTTTATGTCTCTGTTCCTCGGGCTGTAGATGAAAGGGTTCAGCATGGGCGTCACTACCATGTACATCACCGAGGCTACTGCACTTGAGTGGGAGCTCTTGGGAGCAGCAGAGCTAAGGTACACTCCTAGGCTCGTACAATAAAATAAGGGGACAACGGAGAGGTGAGATGCACAGGTGGAAAATGCAGTATACTTGCCCTGAGCTGATGAGATCCCAAGTATGGAAGAAACTATCTTAGAATAAGAGTAAAGGATCCCAGCAAAAGGACCTCCACCCAGCAGGACAGCTGCAAAATACATCACCAAGTTATTTAGAAAGGTGTCAGAACAAGCAAGTTGGATCATCTGATGGAATTCAAAAAAAAGTGGGGGATCTGGAAGTGTGTACAGAAGGCAAACCACAACAGCATTAAACTTTGTAATAAGGAATTCAGGATACACATGACCCAGGACACCAGAACCAGCAGTCCACAGAGCCCAGGGTTCATGATGATCGTGTAGTGCAGGGGGTGACAGATGGCCAAACCGGTCATAGGCCATCACACTCAGTAAAAAGACGTCCAACACAGCAAAGAGTATGAAGAAATAAATCTGAGTAACGCAGCCTGCATACATGATGACTTTGCTCTCTGTCTGTATATTCATCAGCATCTTGGGGATGGTGGTAGAGGTGAAGCAGATGTCTACAAAGGACAGGTTGGAGAGGAAGTACATGGGCATGTGGAGATGGGAGTCTGAGCCAACAGCCAAGACGATGAGCAGGTTCCCAAACACAGTGATCAGGTACATGGAGAGAAAAAGCCCAAATATGAGGGGCTGCAGTTGTGGTTCCTCTGAAAATCCCAGAAGAAGAAACTTTGAAATTTGTGTATCATTGCCTGGTCCCATGTGGTGGAGGTGATTTCTGGGAAAGAGAGAAACAACATGACTGATTTTCACACAAAGTTGCATTACTCACAGATTTGAAATGTTACTTTGTATTTTGTAGTCTAGAAATTCATTTTAATATGTGGGGTGTGCATCTGGTCTCCTTCAGGGAATCCCATGTACCACCATAGTGATGGAATTTTTGTTCCAACCATTTTTTTCCCGAAAAGGCCATGTGTTCTATAATTTTCATTTAAAAATGTTTCCAAATTTCCAAAATATAAATTGAGTGTGGGCCATGTTTTAGGCATTGGGACCTGAGGAAGGAAGGAAGGAAGGGAGAGATTGAAAGAGAGAAGGAAAGAGAGAGAAAGAAAGAAAAGAAAGGAAATAAAGAAAAGAAAGAAAGAAAAAGATAGAGAAAGAAAGAAAAAGGAAAGGAAAGGAAAGGAAAGAAAAAGAATTAAAAGGCAGTGGAAGGGGAGTAATATATGGGCATTTAATAATAATAAAGGCCAATCAAAGTGGTCATCACAAATATGAAGTTTGCTAATACTGAGATATAGTTCGAGAAAACAAAAAGAAGTATCTCTTTCACCCAACAGCCTGGGGTACAAACTTAACGGTGCTTTTGAGTAAGGACAGGTGAGGTTAGTCAAGGAGCTACATGACTAGGGTCACCCAGGGGGCTCTATAATCAGGCTCACAAAGATTCCCAGATGTGGAAAAATAGACTTGATATTTACAAAAGCACCGTGTTTGTTCTGATGATAGTTACAAGTCCACCATTTTGTTCTAAATAGAGACCCGATATTCTCAAATCCTCCATGATATTGACAAGAGATTTATCAAGTTCCCTGGTCAGTTCCCATACATCAAAGAGAGAGACAAATCATGAGACACTCTTAATTATAGGAAACAAACTGAGGGTTGCTGGAGGGGCAGTGGGTGGGGGGATGCCATAACCAGGTAATGGACATTAAGGAGGGCACATAAGGTGAGGAGCACTGGGTGTTACACAACTGATGAATTGTTGAACTCTGCATCTGAAACTAATGATGTACTCTATGTTGGCTAATTGAATCTAAATTAAAAAATTAAAGAAATAAAAATAAAGGCTATTCTAATTTTCATTTCTTTGATTACTAATGAGGTTAAACATTTTTATTAAATGTTAGTGGCCATATAGTCAACATATAAAATCCTTTAAATCGGATGTTGTTGGTAAGAAGTGAACTAAAATGAATGCATCAGATTCATTTTCATTTTGCTTTCTGAAACGAGACTGTAAAACTATTGATATTGAAACTACATTCACATGGAAAATAAGGGAGAGCGTCCCGATTTTCCCATTGACTGTATCCACCTTCAGCTTCTGTCTTCGTTTGACTGGGAAGAGCTGGCCTTTGAAAATGGGCCATGCAGTAATGCAGTGCAAAGGAAGCCCCGTTCTACGCTTCATCTGAGGCTCTTTGAACCTTGACTTCCTTTCCTTCCAGCTTTGAAGCTTCATTAAAATTTATTCTTCTCTG
>NW_027400481.1:0-4020 GCF_003265705.2 Callorhinus ursinus
GGAGAGGGGTGGGGGTGGCAACAGACAGACAGCCCTAGAGAGCCATGAGGACAGATGGCGACAGCAGCCACAGATACTCTGAGCACGGCATGGCGGGCAGAGCACTCCGTGGCTGTGCCCAGAGCGGGAGCTGCCAGGCAACGCCATGCAAGCGCATGCAGGAGAGCAGGGGGCAGCAAGCACACGGCAGCCTCCCACGGCTATGCATAGTCGCCTCTGGCCTCGGCCAACCCCTTGGAGATGGACATAGCTTGCCCCATCCTCCCAGAGTCCATGGTTTCCGTCACACCAGAGAGCACCTACTACTTCCCCTACTACTTCAAAGCCAGGCCCTTCCTTATTGCCATCTGCCTCTGCATCAGGACAGGTCTAGAGCACCCCAAAGATGCATCATCGCACCTCTCAATGTGGTAGCTGATTCACCTTGAGGGTACACTGGTCCCTGGCTCCTTTGAGCCCCTTGCTTCCTCATCCACAAGATGGAGACATTAGGACATTGTGCCCAGAGGGTGAGGAGTCCGAGATTTAAGGGATTTAAAGGTACGCCGGGCACTGTGAAACATGGCCCCCACAAAGGGGATCAACAGGCCTCAGACCCGGATCGGGTCTGAGATATTGTATGTACCCTAACCCATAACCTAACCTGTACCCTAACCTTACCCCTAACCCCTAACCCATACCCTAACCCTAACCCGTACCCTAACCCTAACCCTGGCCCTACCCTAGGCCCTAACCCTAACCTTAACCCTAGGCCCTACACCCTAACCCCTACGCCCTAGCCGCTACGCTCTAACCCCTACGCTCTAACCACTAGGCCCTAACCCCAACCCTAGGTTGGCTCCGGAGTGCTTTGTTCCCTAGGGCTCGCTCCAGAGCAATACCAGAGGACTCACCTTCCACCCAGAAAGAAAGCCCACCGTTAGGAACTCCGGGAAGGATTCACAGCAGGAGAACGCGGCATGCCCATCCCAGCAAACCCACACTTTCAGCGGTCCCCTGGCTGAAAATAAGAGCAAGACACTCACGCTGACCCACACCCTTGACCCCCACCGCCGGGAACCTCGACGCAGCGCTGGCACATCAGGCCTCCCGTGTCCCTATGTCCTAACACTCAGCCTAGGTTGGCTTCTGAGGGGTCAGTCCCCAGAACCTGGCTACAAAGCCCCAAGATTCAGGACACCCGAGCAGTGTCGAGGGACTCAGGCTGCCACCCACAAAGTAAACGCACCATTTGCTCTCCTGAAAGCAATCAGAGCAGGAGGACTCTGAATGCACATCCCAAGGAATGCACAAATTTTGCGCCCTCTAGCGGCAAACACTGAGCCTGACATTCAACCTCACCCAGGCCCTCAAGACAAACATCCAGGGAAGCAGGCCACAGTGCTGGTACATCGGGCCTGCCGTGCCCCTAGGCCCTAACCCTATCCCTCGCTGGCTTCTGAGGGCTCTGGCTCCAGAGGCCTCGCTCTAAAGCCACAGGGATTGGGGGCACCTGAGCAATACCAGAAGATTCAGCCTGTGTCCCAGAAGCAAACCGCACCATTGGGAACCTGCGGCAAAGGTTTCCGAGTAGAACTCTGCATGCACATCCCAGCAAAATGCCACTTTCAACGGCCCCCTGCCCGCAAACCCTGAGCTTCACTCTCACCCTGACCCACGCCCCCCACTCAGATCCCCCGTCCCCCAAGCTTGCCCCAGCGTGGGCAGATGAAGGCTGAAATGACCCTAGGCCGTAAGCCTATCCCTAGGTTGGCTTCTTAGCTTCTGTCCCCAGAAGCCTGGCTCCAAAGCCCCAGGGATGGCAATAACTGAGCAACACCAGAGCACTCAGCTTCCCAAAAAGAATTCAAAAACACTACTTGCAACTCCAGAGAGCTTTCAGAATACAACTCTGAATGCCCATCCCAGCCAATTCACAAATTTGGTGCCCTCTGGCAGCCAACCCTGAGCCTGACACTCAACCTAACCCACGGCCTCAACTCAGACCCCAGGAAGGTCATCACAGCGCCAGCACATCAGGCCTGTCATGCCCCTAAGCCAAAGCTGGCTTCTGAGCGCTCTGTCCCCAGAGCCTGGCTCCAAAGCCACAGGGATGGCAATAACTGAGCAACACCAGAAGACTCAGCTTCCCAAAAAGAATTCAAACACACTACTTGCAACTCCAGAGAGCGTTCAGAATACAACTCTGAATGCCCATCCCAGCCAATTCACAAATTTGGCGCCCTCTGGTGGCCAACCCTGAGCCTGACACTCAACCTAACCCATGGCCTCAACTCAGACCCCGGGAAGGTCATCACAGCGTCAGCACATCAGGCCTGTCTTGCCCCTAAGCCCTAAGCCTAACCCAAAGCTGGCTTCTGAGTGCTCTGTTCCCAGAGCCTGGCTCCAAAGCCCCAGGGATTTGGGACACCTGACCAGTACCAGAGGACTCTGCCTGCCACTAAAAAGGAAAATGTGCCATTGGGAACTCCGGTAAGCATTCCGAGCAGGAGAATTGTGCCGGTCCATCCCAACAAACCCCAAGTTCAACGTGCCCAGGGGGCAATCCCTGAGCCTGACACTCCCCCCTGACCCACGGCCTCAACTCAGGCCGTGGGAAGCTCATCACAGCACCAGCACATCAGGCCTGTCATGCCCATAAGCCCTAAGCCTAACCCTAAGTTGGTTTCGAGCAGTCTGTCTCCAGGGCCTGGCTCCAAAACCCCAAGGATTCAGGACACCAGAGCAGTATCAAGGGACTCAGGCTGCCACCCGGAAGGAAACCACACCACTGGAAACTCTGGAAAGCATTCAGAGAAGGAGAACTTGAATGCCCATCCCAAAGAATCTACACTTTCTGCGCCCCCTGGCGGCAAACCATGAGCCTGACACTCAACCTGACCCCAGCCCTCAAGAAAAAACGCCCATCCCAAGCTCGCCACATACCCGCAGACCAGGAGTGCCGTGCACCTGGGCCCTAACCCTAACCCTCGCTTGGCTTCGGAGAGCTCTTTCCCTAGGACCCTGGCTCCATGCCCCAGGGATTTGGGCCGCCTGAGCAATACCAGAGGACTCAGCCTGACACCACAAAGCAAAATGTGCCATTTGGCACTTCCGAAAGCACTGGGAGCAGGAGAACTCTACCTGCCTTACCCCTAGGCCCTAACCCCAACCCTAGGTTGGCTGCTGAGTGCTTTGTTCCCTAGGGCTCGCTCCAGAGCAAGACCAGAGGACTCAGCTTGCCACCCAGAGAGAAACCCCACCGTTTGGAACTCCGGAAAGGATTCACAGCAGGAGAACGCAGCATGCCCATCTCAGCGCACCCACCCTTTCAGTGGTCCCCCGGCGGAAAGGAAGAGCAAGACACTCACGCGGACCCACGCCTTCAACCCTCACCCCCAGGAACCTCGACGCAGCGCTGGCAGGTCAGGTCTCCCGTGCCCCTATGTCCTAACCCTCACCCTCGGTTGGCTTGTGAGGGGTCAGTCCCCAGAGCCTGGCTCCAAAGCCCCACAGATTCGGGACACCGGAGCAATATCAAGCAACTCAGGCTGCCACCCAGAAGGAAAATGCGCCATTTGGTACTCGGGAAAGCATTCAGAGCAGGAGAACTCTGAATGCCCATCCCAAGGAACACACAAATTTTGCGCCCTCTAGCGGCAAACCCAGAGCCTGACACTCAACCTAACCCACGCCCTCAAAACAAACCCCAGGGAAGCAGGCCACAGTGCTGGCACGTTGGGCCTTCCCAGCCCCTAAGCCCTAGCCCTATACCTCGCAGGCTTCTGAGGCCTCGGGCCCCAGAGGCCTGGCTCTAAAGCCACAGGGATCAGGGGCACCTGAGCAATACCAGAGGATTCAGCCTGTCTCCCAGGAGGAAACCGCACCATGGGGAACTCGGGACAAAGCTTTCCAAGTAGGAGAACTCTGGGTGCACATCCCGGCGAAATGCCACATTCAACGGCCCCCTGCCCGCCAACCCTGAGCCTGACACTCACCCTGACCCACACCCCCCACTCAGATCCCCCGCCCCCCAAAGCT
>NW_027400481.1:4120-5448 GCF_003265705.2 Callorhinus ursinus
GCGCCATTTGGTACTCGGGAAAGCATTCAGAGCAGGAGAACTCTGAAAGCCCATCCCAGCAAAACTACATTTTTCTGTGCCCCTCGCAGCAAACCCTGAGCCTGACACTCAACCTGACCCCCACCTCCAAGACTAACTGCCCATCCCAAGCCCACCAGAGTTCCCGCAGACCAGGAGTGCCGTGCACCTGGGCCTTAACCCTAACCCTCGCTTGGCTTCGGAGAGGTCTCTCCCTAGGTCCCTGGCTCCATGCCCCACAGATTTGGGCCACCTGAGCAATACCAGAGGACTCAGCCTGACACCACAAATCAAAATGCACCATTTGGCACTTCCGAAAGCACTGAGAGCAGGAGAACTCTGCCTGCCGTGCCCTAGGCCCTAACCCCAACCTTAGGTTGGCTCCTGAGTGCTTTGTTCCCTAGGGCTCGCTCCAGAGCAAGACCAGAGGACTCAGCTTGCCACCCAGAGAGAAACCCCGCCGTTTGTAACTCGGGAAAGGATTCACAGCAGGAGAACGCTGCATGCCCATCCCAGCGCACCCACCCTTTCAGCGGTCTCCCGGCCGAAAAGAAGAGCAAGACACTCACACTGACGCAAGACACTCACGCGGACCCACGCCCTTGACCCCCACCCCCGGGAACCTCGACGCAGCGCTGGCACATCAGGCCTCTGGTGTCCTCATGTCCTATCCCTCACCCTAGGTTGGCTTCTGAGGGGTCAGTCCCCAGAACCTGGCTCCAAAGCCCCACAGATTCGGGACACCCGGGCAATATCGAGGGACTCCGGCTGCCACCAAGAAGGAAAACGCGCCATTTGGAACTCAGGAAAGCATTCAGAGCAGGAGGACTCTGAATGCCCATCCCAGGCAACGCACAAATTTTGCGCCCTCTAGCGGCCAACACTGAGCCTGACACTCAGCCTGACCCACGGCCTCAACTCAGACCCAGGGACGCGCCTGTCATGCCCCTAAGCCGTAAGCCTAACCCTAGGTTGGCTTCTGAGCGCTCTGTCCCCAGAGCCTGGCTCCAAAGCCCCAGGGATCTGGGACACCTGACCAGTGCCAGAGGACTCAGCCTGCCACTGAAAAGGAAAACGTGCCATTGGGAACTCCGGTAAGCATTCCGAGCAGAACTGTGCCCATCCATCCCAAGGAACCCCAAGTTCAATATGAACCCCAGGCTGCAATCCCTGAGCCTGACATTCCGCCCTGATGCATGGCTTCAACTCCGACCCCAGGAATCTCATCACAGTGCCAGCACATCAGGCCTCTCATGCCCCTAAGCCCTAAGCCTAACCCTAGGTTGGCTTCTGAGCGCTCTGTCCCTAGA
>NW_027400482.1:0-5448 GCF_003265705.2 Callorhinus ursinus
TAAGCACATCCTTGGAGATGCCAGCCTTTGTTAGTTCTCAGATCCTTGACATGGTCACTTTTATCAGTTTCATCCATTTTTCTTGGCTTAAATTTACATAATAAGGAAGATGGAGAAGTATCCATTATTATGGATCAATCAGATGCTTTTGATTGATCTGTCCAGTATTTTACAGAGAAAAGAAGAGGCCAATAAATATAAGAAACGGTGTTGCATAAATAAGTAAATATAATGATTCATGAGGACTCAGGAATTCTCTTTATGACCTGCTCTAGGAAACTATTTCCACAATTACTTTAAATCTATTATAGAGCTAGTAACACCTATGAGGACTTGATGCCCCTATTCATCCCAATTTAGAGGTTCCATTCTAACCACCCAGTGATTTTTGTTTATTTTTTCATTTCAGTTTTTGGCATCTGTCCTATTTTTCACTTTTGGTTTAGCATCTGCACTCTATCCCTTCTCATTACTTGGAGTGGCCACTAGCAAACTGCAGTTGTATTTGTATTTTACTCAGTGTAGCTAAAATGTCAGCACCTCACCAGTGCCAGAAAACCAGCATGCAGCAGCTCTGTGCTCAGCAAGAAGTGTGCCCCACACCGCAGAGCACTATAGCCTCTTCACAGGTTATCTGGACTCCAGCTCTGTTCTGTTTCCTTTCACAGTTAGTGGCACTGAAACAATGAGACAAACTGGTAGGGCTCTGGTTCCTGGATCATCCCTTAGTGAAGGACAGCTCTAATGACAAGGAGAATGTCTCTGCATGAATAAGCCCTTAAATGAATTTCAAAATTAAGCCATTATGACAACTTTAACAGAAATCGTAAGGGCACCTGGGTGGCTTAGTGGGTTAAGCGTCTGACTCTTGGTTTCAGCTCAGGTCATGATCTCATGGGTCATGAAGTCAAGGCCCACATCAGGCTCCGTGCTCAGTGGGGAGCCTGCTTGGGACTCTCTCTCCCTCTCCCTCTCCCTCTTCCCCTACCCACCCCATGCTCACTCTCTGTCTTTAGCTCTCTCTCTAAAATAAATAAATAAATCTTAAAAAAAAGGAAATCTTAACTTAAAAACCTATCA
Organism: Callorhinus ursinus; assembly: GCF_003265705.2. Taxonomy (NCBI): domain Eukaryota; kingdom Metazoa; phylum Chordata; class Mammalia; order Carnivora; family Otariidae; genus Callorhinus; species Callorhinus ursinus. The sequence continues at coordinate 1,081 of NW_027400482.1, forward strand.
CTCCATTATTATATGTAGACAATAGAGAAAGTCTTCAGAAAGAAAGGTAAGACAAAAGGAAGAGAGAGATTAAGGTGATAGTGCATGGGGAAGATATTGGAGGAAATACATCGCCATCAATAATGCAGTCCTATCTTTAGAATAAGAATGCATTGTCGCATATGTCTGCAATGTTTCCAAGGCCTAGATTTTGGGGTAAATTAAAGTTTCATGTTGGGGAACTCTTATTTACAGTGTTCAGAATACCAGAACTTCAGCATGGTTGTTCAACAAGCAGAGAGAACAGCTCTAAAAAAGAAAATTCAGGGCGCCTGGGTGGCTCAGTCGTTAAGCGTCTGCCTTCGGCTCAGGTCATGATCCCAGGGTCCTGGGATCGAGCCCCACATCGGGCTCCCTGCTTGACGGGAAGCCTGCTTCTCCCTCTCTACTCTCCCTGCTTGTGTTCCCTCTCTCACTGTCTCTCTCTCTCTGTCAAATAAATAAATAAAATCTTTAAAAAAAAAAAAAAAAGAAAATTCAGTTCTCACTAGACTACAGTGCACTTTCCATCTACTTTATTCAAGACCTACATATATGAAAGAGGAACAATGTAAGATTTTATGTATAAAATAGAAAGACTACTTTAAAATTTTTTTCTAGACCAAGCACATATGTATGACTGTCTTAGGTCACAGGGGAAGAAGATCAGTGAGAAGCAGAGGTATCAAAGAAGGCACATGTGGAACTATAAGTGGGCGCCAAAGGGACCATAGGACTTTGCCAAAGAAAGGGAGATGACCCTCAGGTAGAATAAGTTTCATGAGGGAAAAAAAAAAAAAAAAGCCAAGGCTGAAGTATGACTCAGAGAAGAATAGAGAGAAATAAGTAGGTAAAGGATATGTTTAAGCAGGGCCTTAAAATTCAGAAAAAAGTTTCTTCTGAGTTTTCAGGAAATAAAGAGGAATGATGAAAATGAAGCTTAGGAAAGTTAGTCTGGCCACAGCTTTTGGTAGGATAGTGAGGGATTTGTCCCATATCTGATATAAAATTTTGGGGCCATGGATGAGGGTAGAAGCAGAGGAAGAGGGGAGGAAAGAAGAGATACAAAATATTTTATTTTAAAAAATGAAATAAAGGGGCACCTGGGTGGCTCAGTCGTTAAACATCTGCCTTCGGCTCAGGTCATGACCCCAGGGTCCTGGGATTGAGCCCCGCATTGGGCTCCCTGCTCAGCGGGAAGCCTGCTTCTCCCTCTCCCTCTCCCCCTGCTTGTGTTCCCTCTCTCACTGTGTCTCTCTGTCAAATAAATAAATAAAATCTTTAAAAAATTAAAAAATAAAAAATGAAATAAAGTTTAAATATAAAATAACATAATATAAAATACAATAAACCAGGGACTACTTTAGACAATGATGGATGGAGGGGAAGGATGGGTTGAAGGGTCTGGACCACCACTGGGTTGAACACCTCTATGGTCATCCATGTTATACACAAGATAACAAATTTCTTCCTGCCCGAGAAGTTAAAGCCTAATAGAACACAAGAACAACATATTCTCTCTGTGTGTTTCTCAGTATCTCTCTCCCCTCCTTCCCTTTCTCTCTTTGAAAAATCAGCACAAGTCAGATAATAGGAGTTTTCTAATATGTATTAGGAAGCCCCCACTTAAGTGACTAGAATTTTACATAGAGGTAAATTGAATTTTACATATAGGTAAGTTAAATGCTCAGTATGTATATTAATCAAGGTTGTCCAGAGAAACAGAACCAATAGGATGTGTGTGTGTGTGTGTGTGTGTGTGTGTGTGTGTGTGTGTGTGTGTGGAGAGAGAGAGAAAGAGAGAGAGACATAGAGACAGAAAGAGACTGAGATTTATTTTAAGGAATTGATTTATGCATTTCTGGAGGCTTGCAAGTCTAAATCTACAGGATAGATGGGCAGGCTAGAAACCAGGGAAGACGTCAGCTTATAGAATTTCCATTTCCTCTGAGGAGGACAGTTTTTCTGTTTGTTGGTTTTTTTAAGATTTTATTTATTTATTTGACAGAGAGAGACACAGCAAGAGAGGAACCACAAGCATGGGGAGTGGGAGAGGGAGAAGCAGGCTTCCCAAGGAGCAGGGAGCCCTATTCGGGGCTCGATCCCAGGACCCTGGGATCATGACCTGAGCTGAAGGCAGACAATTAACGACTGAGCCACCCAGGCACCCCTGTTTTTTTTTTTAATTAAGGACTTCAACTGGTTGAATGACACAACATAGAGGAAAATCTGCTTTACAAAATCTACTGATTGAAATGTTCATTTCACCTAAAAAATACCTTCACAGAAACATCTAGAATAATGTTTGACCAAATATCTGGATACCATGCCTAGCCAACTTGACATATAAAATTAGCCATCACAGTATGTCTTGAATGAGCTCTGCGTAGTAGGGAAAAAAAACAGAGGGTGCTTTATATGTTAGATCTGCAGAAAAAAAAATGCAAAGCCAGAACTAAAACAGGAAGAATCAGGTCCTAATCGGACAATTCATCTGGTACAAAGAGAAAATAGGGTGGCCTAATGAAATGCCCTTAATCATAATGTATAAGATGTATGTGACTAGTGATAATAGGTGGTTAGTATTTGTGGAATTGGAAGGAACTCATGGTAGAAGGAGTAAGAAATACACACTCAACAGCTAGAAAGAAAGCTGTCCAGAAGAAAACCATGACAAGAGAGGTACAGAGTGACAAGGCTAGATGGACAAAATAGCATCTCACCGATTCCATAGTCTTCCATTCCCACCATTTATCACTTTCCAACTTACTGGGATATGATGCATTTATAGCTACAAGGATCTCTGTCTTGTATACCCTTATCTTGACTCACATGAGGTTATAGAATTAGGGAGAGAAGGCAAGTGATTCTGCCCCTCTTTTTTCCACTTACCAGTCATGGCCTTATAGTCATAGCCGGAATGATTTGAGGCCAGAGAGTAACCAGGAGCAGACAAGGTCAATTTTGAGACTATGGGGAAGGAATGTCACTTTGGGTCCTCTTGTGGAGAATCACAGGTTTATAATATGATCAGCACTTTAATCAAAGAAGCAACTCTTGCACTGAAGAAAAGTGACATCTTAGCAATCCTAAAGTAGAAACAGGAACAACATTTATAAGGAGATTGAAGTACACGGATAGAAACTCTCATGAATACTTCCTTTTAGTTTTTAAGGTTTTTTTTTTAAGATTTTATTTATTTATTTGAGAGAGAGAGAGAGCAGACGTTTAACCGACTGAGCCACCCAGGTGCCCTGATTTAGTTTTTAAGTCTTAAGAAGATGAAACTGCATTTCTAAAAGTGTCAGTAGATTACGAGTTACATGCCGTGGTCAGTTTCTAAAAGGGGAGTCTACACAGGCAACTGAGCAAACTTTTGTAATTGTCACATAGTTATGCTCAAAGTGACAGGTCCCGTCCTCCATCTGACCTTAAAAATGTAAATCTTGGGAAAATGGGACGCTAATCTTTAAATAGATCCTATTCATCTCAGAAAAAAATTAACATCTTTTGACCACTGAGTAAACCAAAAGATAAGAGGATTTTCAGTTTCTTCTACCTCTATTTTTCTAGCTCGGCAATGATCAAGGTAGAAGAACAACAATTCTCCATTGCTAGCTGGCAAGTTCTTTGTGTTTTCAGGTTAAGTAGAATCCTTGCCAGAGCATGAATATTAGATTTATGCTATTTGGAATGTTGAAACAAGTGCTAATCCACAGAACTTTAATAAAATGCTTATTAAATACCATCCAAAGTCAGCATTTAAAAACCTACCGAACTGTATTTATAGAGATGGGTCAAATTAAAGCATTTGCAGAAAGATAAATATTACATCCATTTGTATTTATCTATCTGTTTTTGTTTGTTTTGAATGAGACTATGTTTAGAGTTTAGGAAAATCTATCTCTTTAGATTCTCCATCCAAACCTTCATTCTGGAGGAGGACAAATTTCCTGTTGATTAGAGTCTTTAACATGAGAGTTTGCCATAATTTTCATCAGGTCTTTCAGTTGCATATTTGTGACATTCTCAAATGATCTTTCAGGAAATTTCTTCAACTTTGAAAGTCAGAGTGACTCAAGGGTACTAAGCAAATGATGTGTGCCACTTTTTGTTTTAAGCATCTTTTGAATCTTAAGTTTAAAAAAGCAGTAGTTGGAAATGATGCTTTACAGTATTCAAGACACAGCAAGAAATATTACAGCTGGGAGACCTGGGCAGTAGAGAGGAAGAGGAGGGCCAGGAGAAGGACAATGAGATAGGAAGAATACAACTGGAATAGCTAAGAGGGCCTTTTCTTTGTGGGGAATACTTGTTTTAACCATGGGACCTGGAAGGCAGCAAGAGAAG
>NW_027400483.1:0-5448 GCF_003265705.2 Callorhinus ursinus
TAAGCACATCCTTGGAGATGCCAGCCTTTGTTAGTTCTCAGATCCTTGACATGGTCACTTTTATCAGTTTCATCCATTTTTCTTGGCTTAAATTTACATAATAAGGAAGATGGAGAAGTATCCATTATTATGGATCAATCAGATGCTTTTGATTGATCTGTCCAGTATTTTACAGAGAAAAGAAGAGGCCAATAAATATAAGAAACGGTGTTGCATAAATAAGTAAATATAATGATTCATGAGGACTCAGGAATTCTCTTTATGACCTGCTCTAGGAAACTATTTCCACAATTACTTTAAATCTATTATAGAGCTAGTAACACCTATGAGGACTTGATGCCCCTATTCATCCCAATTTAGAGGTTCCATTCTAACCACCCAGTGATTTTTGTTTATTTTTTCATTTCAGTTTTTGGCATCTGTCCTATTTTTCACTTTTGGTTTAGCATCTGCACTCTATCCCTTCTCATTACTTGGAGTGGCCACTAGCAAACTGCAGTTGTATTTGTATTTTACTCAGTGTAGCTAAAATGTCAGCACCTCACCAGTGCCAGAAAACCAGCATGCAGCAGCTCTGTGCTCAGCAAGAAGTGTGCCCCACACCGCAGAGCACTATAGCCTCTTCACAGGTTATCTGGACTCCAGCTCTGTTCTGTTTCCTTTCACAGTTAGTGGCACTGAAACAATGAGACAAACTGGTAGGGCTCTGGTTCCTGGATCATCCCTTAGTGAAGGACAGCTCTAATGACAAGGAGAATGTCTCTGCATGAATAAGCCCTTAAATGAATTTCAAAATTAAGCCATTATGACAACTTTAACAGAAATCGTAAGGGCACCTGGGTGGCTTAGTGGGTTAAGCGTCTGACTCTTGGTTTCAGCTCAGGTCATGATCTCATGGGTCATGAAGTCAAGGCCCACATCAGGCTCCGTGCTCAGTGGGGAGCCTGCTTGGGACTCTCTCTCCCTCTCCCTCTCCCTCTTCCCCTACCCACCCCATGCTCACTCTCTGTCTTTAGCTCTCTCTCTAAAATAAATAAATAAATCTTAAAAAAAAGGAAATCTTAACTTAAAAACCTATCACTCCATTATTATATGTAGACAATAGAGAAAGTCTTCAGAAAGAAAGGTAAGACAAAAGGAAGAGAGAGATTAAGGTGATAGTGCATGGGGAAGATATTGGAGGAAATACATCGCCATCAATAATGCAGTCCTATCTTTAGAATAAGAATGCATTGTCGCATATGTCTGCAATGTTTCCAAGGCCTAGATTTTGGGGTAAATTAAAGTTTCATGTTGGGGAACTCTTATTTACAGTGTTCAGAATACCAGAACTTCAGCATGGTTGTTCAACAAGCAGAGAGAACAGCTCTAAAAAAGAAAATTCAGGGCGCCTGGGTGGCTCAGTCGTTAAGCGTCTGCCTTCGGCTCAGGTCATGATCCCAGGGTCCTGGGATCGAGCCCCACATCGGGCTCCCTGCTTGACGGGAAGCCTGCTTCTCCCTCTCTACTCTCCCTGCTTGTGTTCCCTCTCTCACTGTCTCTCTCTCTCTGTCAAATAAATAAATAAAATCTTTAAAAAAAAAAAAAAAAGAAAATTCAGTTCTCACTAGACTACAGTGCACTTTCCATCTACTTTATTCAAGACCTACATATATGAAAGAGGAACAATGTAAGATTTTATGTATAAAATAGAAAGACTACTTTAAAATTTTTTTCTAGACCAAGCACATATGTATGACTGTCTTAGGTCACAGGGGAAGAAGATCAGTGAGAAGCAGAGGTATCAAAGAAGGCACATGTGGAACTATAAGTGGGCGCCAAAGGGACCATAGGACTTTGCCAAAGAAAGGGAGATGACCCTCAGGTAGAATAAGTTTCATGAGGGAAAAAAAAAAAAAAAAGCCAAGGCTGAAGTATGACTCAGAGAAGAATAGAGAGAAATAAGTAGGTAAAGGATATGTTTAAGCAGGGCCTTAAAATTCAGAAAAAAGTTTCTTCTGAGTTTTCAGGAAATAAAGAGGAATGATGAAAATGAGGCTTAGGAAAGTTAGTCTGGCCACAGCTTTTGGTAGGATAGTGAGGGATTGGTCCCATATCTGATATAAAGTTTTGGGGCCATGGATGAGGGTAGAAGCAGAGGAAGAGGGGAGGAAAGAAGAGATACAAAATATTTTATTTTAAAAAATGAAATAAAGGGGCACCTGGGTGGCTCAGTCGTTAAACATCTGCCTTCGGCTCAGGTCATGACCCCAGGGTCCTGGGATTGAGCCCCGCATTGGGCTCCCTGCTCAGCGGGAAGCCTGCTTCTCCCTCTCCCTCTCCCCCTGCTTGTGTTCCCTCTCTCACTGTGTCTCTCTGTCAAATAAATAAATAAAATCTTTAAAAAATTAAAAAATAAAAAATGAAATAAAGTTTAAATATAAAATAACATAATATAAAATACAATAAACCAGGGACTACTTTAGACAATGATGGATGGAGGGGAAGGATGGGTTGAAGGGTCTGGACCACCACTGGGTTGAACACCTCTATGGTCATCCATGTTATACACAAGATAACAAATTTCTTCCTGCCCGAGAAGTTAAAGCCTAATAGAACACAAGAACAACATATTCTCTCTGTGTGTTTCTCAGTATCTCTCTCCCCTCCTTCCCTTTCTCTCTTTGAAAAATCAGCACAAGTCAGATAATAGGAGTTTTCTAATATGTATTAGGAAGCCCCCACTTAAGTGACTAGAATTTTACATAGAGGTAAATTGAATTTTACATATAGGTAAGTTAAATGCTCAGTATGTATATTAATCAAGGTTGTCCAGAGAAACAGAACCAATAGGATGTGTGTGTGTGTGTGTGTGTGTGTGTGTGTGTGTGTGTGTGTGTGTGGAGAGAGAGAGAAAGAGAGAGAGACATAGAGACAGAAAGAGACTGAGATTTATTTTAAGGAATTGATTTATGCATTTCTGGAGGCTTGCAAGTCTAAATCTACAGGATAGATGGGCAGGCTAGAAACCAGGGAAGACGTCAGCTTATAGAATTTCCATTTCCTCTGAGGAGGACAGTTTTTCTGTTTGTTGGTTTTTTTAAGATTTTATTTATTTATTTGACAGAGAGAGACACAGCAAGAGAGGAACCACAAGCATGGGGAGTGGGAGAGGGAGAAGCAGGCTTCCCAAGGAGCAGGGAGCCCTATTCGGGGCTCGATCCCAGGACCCTGGGATCATGACCTGAGCTGAAGGCAGACAATTAACGACTGAGCCACCCAGGCACCCCTGTTTTTTTTTTTAATTAAGGACTTCAACTGGTTGAATGACACAACATAGAGGAAAATCTGCTTTACAAAATCTACTGATTGAAATGTTCATTTCACCTAAAAAATACCTTCACAGAAACATCTAGAATAATGTTTGACCAAATATCTGGATACCATGCCTAGCCAACTTGACATATAAAATTAGCCATCACAGTATGTCTTGAATGAGCTCTGCGTAGTAGGGAAAAAAAACAGAGGGTGCTTTATATGTTAGATCTGCAGAAAAAAAAATGCAAAGCCAGAACTAAAACAGGAAGAATCAGGTCCTAATCGGACAATTCATCTGGTACAAAGAGAAAATAGGGTGGCCTAATGAAATGCCCTTAATCATAATGTATAAGATGTATGTGACTAGTGATAATAGGTGGTTAGTATTTGTGGAATTGGAAGGAACTCATGGTAGAAGGAGTAAGAAATACACACTCAACAGCTAGAAAGAAAGCTGTCCAGAAGAAAACCATGACAAGAGAGGTACAGAGTGACAAGGCTAGATGGACAAAATAGCATCTCACCGATTCCATAGTCTTCCATTCCCACCATTTATCACTTTCCAACTTACTGGGATATGATGCATTTATAGCTACAAGGATCTCTGTCTTGTATACCCTTATCTTGACTCACATGAGGTTATAGAATTAGGGAGAGAAGGCAAGTGATTCTGCCCCTCTTTTTTCCACTTACCAGTCATGGCCTTATAGTCATAGCCGGAATGATTTGAGGCCAGAGAGTAACCAGGAGCAGACAAGGTCAATTTTGAGACTATGGGGAAGGAATGTCACTTTGGGTCCTCTTGTGGAGAATCACAGTTTTATAATATGATCAGCACTTTAATCAAAGAAGCAACTCTTGCACTGAAGAAAAGTGACATCTTAGCAATCCTAAAGTAGAAACAGGAACAACATTTATAAGGAGATTGAAGTACACGGATAGAAACTCTCATGAATACTTCCTTTTAGTTTTTAAGGTTTTTTTTTTAAGATTTTATTTATTTATTTGAGAGAGAGAGAGAGCAGACGTTTAACCGACTGAGCCACCCAGGTGCCCTGATTTAGTTTTTAAGTCTTAAGAAGATGAAACTGCATTTCTAAAAGTGTCAGTAGATTACGAGTTACATGCCGTGGTCAGTTTCTAAAAGGGGAGTCTACACAGGCAACTGAGCAAACTTTTGTAATTGTCACATAGTTATGCTCAAAGTGACAGGTCCCGTCCTCCATCTGACCTTAAAAATGTAAATCTTGGGAAAATGGGACGCTAATCTTTAAATAGATCCTATTCATCTCAGAAAAAAATTAACATCTTTTGACCACTGAGTAAACCAAAAGATAAGAGGATTTTCAGTTTCTTCTACCTCTATTTTTCTAGCTCGGCAATGATCAAGGTAGAAGAACAACAATTCTCCATTGCTAGCTGGCAAGTTCTTTGTGTTTTCAGGTTAAGTAGAATCCTTGCCAGAGCATGAATATTAGATTTATGCTATTTGGAATGTTGAAACAAGTGCTAATCCACAGAACTTTAATAAAATGCTTATTAAATACCATCCAAAGTCAGCATTTAAAAACCTACCGAACTGTATTTATAGAGATGGGTCAAATTAAAGCATTTGCAGAAAGATAAATATTACATCCATTTGTATTTATCTATCTGTTTTTGTTTGTTTTGAATGAGACTATGTTTAGAGTTTAGGAAAATCTATCTCTTTAGATTCTCCATCCAAACCTTCATTCTGGAGGAGGACAAATTTCCTGTTGATTAGAGTCTTTAACATGAGAGTTTGCCATAATTTTCATCAGGTCTTTCAGTTGCATATTTGTGACATTCTCAAATGATCTTTCAGGAAATTTCTTCAACTTTGAAAGTCAGAGTGACTCAAGGGTACTAAGCAAATGATGTGTGCCACTTTTTGTTTTAAGCATCTTTTGAATCTTAAGTTTAAAAAAGCAGTAGTTGGAAATGATGCTTTACAGTATTCAAGACACAGCAAGAAATATTACAGCTGGGAGACCTGGGCAGTAGAGAGGAAGAGGAGGGCCAGGAGAAGGACAATGAGATAGGAAGAATACAACTGGAATAGCTAAGAGGGCCTTTTCTTTGTGGGGAATACTTGTTTTAACCATGGGACCTGGAAGGCAGCAAGAGAAG
>NW_027400484.1:0-5447 GCF_003265705.2 Callorhinus ursinus
GTGTTCAGAATTGTTTGATCCCTATTCAGCTGAATTCCTGAGACCAGACGAAATCTCGGTCTCCTACTCCTCCGCCATCTTGCTCCGACCGACCTAACCTGGTTTTATCTCCTCTGTCATTCTCTGGATTTCCTAATGTCTCATTTGCTTGAACTCGTTTCTATACGAGTGCATATACATCCACACCCATAAAGAAAAAGACGAACAGTACAGATGAAGTCCCTGCTCCTTTGGTCCTTATGTCACAGTGATAGACAAGAGCACAGTGAGATAAATGTGAGTCTGAGATAATGTCCTCAGACAATCACATGAAGAGTATTCAGAGTGAGAGGATAGATTGCCACGGGGTGTGTAGGATTCTACAGAGTCTGGGGAGGTCTGCGCATTTTGGAAAAGAACAGAACCAATAGAGGTAGGTGTGCTCCTGGGACTTGTCAAGAAAGTGACTTAAAACCCAAAGGATAAGATGACAAATAATCCCAAAAAGATGTCACATAAGAAAAGTGATAAAGGGGCTCACCTTATCCTCTATGAATCAAACAGAAATCAGTGGGTCAAATAAACATGCAATAGGCACAGAAAAAACAGTTCCCCTCCTAGCTTCTATCTGTTAATAAAAATACCTGATTTTGTGAAGTGTTGGTATATTCTCTTTACTCATTTTTCTCTTGTGGTGTTCAATCTGTAAGGTGTTTTACACCATAAATAAGTCACTACCTTTGTCTCTGGGCAATTTATTTTTGCTCTTTTATTATTTTTGGTGGGTATAAATGGGGTAAAACCAGGATTGGATGCCACCAGCACCAAGGAAGCTTTCCTTCCTCATAGTGTCTCAGGACAAATGAGCTGATTAAGTCATTTTACTCTTTATGTCCATCTCATTTCTCCCTCCCTCCATCTCTCTCTCTCTATTGAACATAATTATTTATGTTTCCTTACACACAGGTCAGAAAGTGGCCATTCCAAAATGGAGCCCCAAGATGATTTATCCCTGGAAAGCTATGAATAGGAATTTCTGGAATTCTTATGGGAAAAGTAATATGATGTGTATGCATTCATATCCTAAATAGTGTGTTGGGGTGTGTTGGGGGTGAGAAGGACATAGAGTGAGACATACCAGGAGGACATGGTGTGCTGTGTTGTGTGTATGACACTGTGTGTGTTCATGTGTGTGTGTGTGTGTGCGCGTGTGTGCGCACGTGCATGTGGGCATCTTGATGAGTGTGAGCAGTCCTCCACGCGGGGATACATGGGCTCCTCTATTACAAGGTGACACTTATAATACACAGGCCAAACTCAATCAACAGTTGATACTGAGGAGGGATGTTCAATGGACTGGACCCTATTACAACCAGATCATAAAGTGCAAGAGGTACATACTATGGATGAAGAACTCCCTGTGTCTTGAACTTAAGCAGCTATGAGGCCACATGGTTCTAGGAAATTCACTGCAACCACCTCTCACCACTCCCTCTTGTCCATTCCCCTCAACACCCTGGCTTCCCTCTGAGCCTTGATTTTTCTGACAGAAGCACTTCCTCAGTGCCTTTGCACTGGCTGTTCCATCTGCCAGGAAGACCTCCCATCATCTACCCTCTCTTCCATGAGGTCTCTGTTCAAAGGTCACCTTCTTATCCAGTCTTGACTGAACACCCAACGTAACACCCCATTCACTCTCTCCTTTAACGTGCTTCTGTTTTTTTTCATAGCATCTGTCCATTATTTAATCTTTATATCTGCTTCTTTTCTATCACCATCATTGAATTGTAGGGACTTTTGCTTTTCAGCACCCTCTACTTTATGACTAGGAATTTCTGAAACATGGTCGACACTCTATATATTCCTTAAATGCATGAAATGATTTCTTATTTAAACTTTATAATATCTGACCTATTGGGGAACATCTGATGTTGGGAAGGAAATTCCTAATCAAAGAGGAACTGGGGATACCCTCAAGGGGCCCAAATCCATTCACAAAATATTGAAATTAGTTTCTTGAAATGGAAAATGTAAATTTTAGCCTTTCCACAATGTGAGCAATGCCCATTTGTGTGAAAATTAATCATGTTATTTTCCCCTGTGCTGGTAGTCACCTCCAACAATGGACCCAGGAAACAATACAGGAATTTCAAAGTTTCACCTTCTAGGACTATCAGACGAACCAGAACTGCAGCCCCTCATATTTGGGCTCTTCCTTTCCATGTACCTGATCACTGTATTTGGAAACCTTCTCATCATCCTGACCATCAGCTCTGACTCTCACCTCCACACCACCATGTACTTCTTCCTCTCCAAACTATCCTTCATAGACATCTGTTTTACCTCCACCACCGTCCCCAAGATGCTGTGGAACATCCAGACTCACAGTAAGGTCATTAACTATGCAGGCTGCCTCAGCCAGATGTATTTTTTCATACTCTTTGCAGGAGTAGACATCTTTCTCCTGACTGTGATGGCTTATGACCACTTTGTGGCCATCTGGCACCCCCTGCACTACATGGTCATCATGAACCCCCAGCTCTGTGGACTGCTGGTTCTGGTGTCCTGGATCATGAGCATCCTGAATTCGTTGTTACAAACCTTAACGGTGTTGTGGCTGTCCTTCTGTACAGAGGTGAAAATCCCCCACTTTTTCTGTGAACTCAATCAGATGATACAACTTGCCTGTTCTGATACTTTTCTTAATACCATGGTGATGTATTTTGCAGCTCTGCTGCTGGCTGGTGCTCCCCTGGCTGGGGTCCTTTACTCTTACTCTAAGATAGTTTCCTCCACCATATGTGGGATCTCATCAGCTCAGGGCAAGTATACAGCATTTTCCACCTGTGCATCTCACTTCTCCATTGTCTCCTTATTTTACTGTACGAGCTTAGGAGTGTACCTTAGCTCTGCTGCTCCCCAGAGCTCCCACTCAAGTGCAGTAGCCTCGGTGATGTACACAGGGTCACACCCATGCTGAACCCCTTCATCTATAGCCTAAGAAACAAAGACACAAAGACAGCCCTGATGAGATACTCTGGGATGGCAGTTCTAAAAGGGCCAATTGTCCAAGGCCTGAAGTGCCCATGATTGCAGGGCTAATGACTTAGAGTCAGAAGTTGTGATTATTTTATGTATATTCTGGAAGTAGAACTTGCTTCCTTACTTTATTTCCTAGAATTTCTATGTTTTCAATTTCAATGTCTCGTACAATATATGTAACTCATTTTCTTAAGATTTGTGATATCTCTGATATCCAAAAGATTTTCCCTTTGTCATTTTCCAATGTCTCAATGTCATTCCTAACTTTGGATGTAAAATATTTGGACATTCTTATCCAAAGGATTACATTAAGCTGTTAAGAATAATTTCTTTGCAAGAGAGCCTAAAAGGAACATACACCAGAAAGGAATAGAGACAATATACAGTAACAGTCACCTTATAGGCAATACAATGGCACTAAATTCATATCTGTCAATAGTTACCCTGAATGGAAATGGGGTAATGCCCCAATCAAAAGACACAGGCTATCAGATTGGACTAAAAAACAAGACCCATCGATATGGTGTCTGCAAGACACTCATTTTAGACCCAAAGACACCCCCACATTGAAAGTGCGGGGGTGGAAAACCATTTACCATGCTAATGGACACCAAAAGAAAGCTGGGGTGGAAATCCTTATATCAAACAAATTAGATTTTAAATCAAAGACTGTAATAAGAGATGAAGAAGGACACTCTATCCTTTTAAAGGGTCTAACCAACAAGAAGATCTAACAATTGTAAATATCTATGCCCCGAACATGGGAGCAGCCAATTATATAAGGCAATTAATAACAAAAGCAAAGAAACACACTGACAACAAAACAATAATAGTGGGGGACGTTAACACCCCCCCTGACTGAAATGGACAGATCATCTAAGCAAAAGATCAACAAGGAAATAAAGACTTTAAAGACACACTGGACCAAATGGACTTCACAGATATATTCAGGACATTCCATCCCAAAGCAACAGAATACACATTCTTCTCTAGTGCCCATGGAACATTCTCCAGAATAGATCACATCCTAGGCCACAAATCAGGTCTCAACCGGTACCAAAAGATTGGGATCATTCTCTGCATATTTTCAGACCACAGTGCTTTGAAACTAGAACTCAATCAGAAGAGGAAAGTCAGAAGGAACTCAAATACATGGAGGCTAAAGAGCATCCTACTAAAGAATGAATGGGTCCACCAGGAAATTAAAGAAGAATTTTAAAAAAATTCATGGAAACAAATGAAAGTGAAAACACAACTGTTCAAAATCTTTGGGATGCAGCAAAGGCAGTCCTAAGAGGAAAGTATATAGCAATACAAGCCTTTCTCAAGAAACAAGAAAGGTCGCAAATACACAACCTAATCCTACACCTAAAAGAGCTGGAGAAAGAAGAGCAAATAAGCCTAACCCCAGCAGGAGAAGAGAAATAATAAAGGTCAGAAGAGAAATCAATGAAATGGAAACCAACAGATCAACGAAACTAGGAGCTGGTTCTTTGAAAGAATAAACAAGATTAATAAACCCCTGGCCAGACTCATCAAAAAGAAAAGAGAAATGTCCCAAATCAACAAAATCATGAATGAAAGAGGAGAGATCACAACCAACACCAAAGAAATACAAACAATTATAAGAACATATTATGAGCAACTCTATGCCAGCAAATTAGATAACCTGGAAGAAATGGATGCATTCCTAGAGATGTATCAGCTACCAAAACTGAACCAGGAAGAAATAGAAAACCTGAGCAGACCTATAACCACTAAGGAAATTGAAGCAGTCATCAAAAATCTCCCAAAAAACAAAAGCCCAGGGCTAGATGGCATCCCAGGGGAATTCTACCAAATATTTAAGGAAGAATTAATACCTATACTTCTGAAACTGTTCCAAAAAATAGAAATGGAAAGACACTGCCAAACTCGTTTTATGAGGCCACCATTACCTTGATCTCCAAACCAGACAAAGACCCCATCAAAAAGGAGAATTACAGACCAGTATCCTTGATGAACATGGATGCAAAAATTCTCACCAAAATACTAGCCAATAGGATCCAAAAATACATTAAAAGGATTATTCACCACAACCAAGTAGGATTTATCCCTGGGCTGCAAGTTTGATTCAACATCTGCAAATCAATCAATGTGATACAATCTATTAACAAAAGAAAGAACAAGAATCATATGATCCTCTCAATAGATGCAGAAAAAGCATTTGACAAAGTACAGCATCCTTTCTTGATCAAACTCTTCAGAGTATAGGGATAGAGGGTACATACCTCAATATCGTAAAAGCCATCTGTGAAAAACCTACAGAGAATATCATTCTCAATGGGGAAAAACTGAGAACTTTTTCCCTAAGGTCAGGAATGCGGCAGAGATGTCCATTCTCACCACTGCTATTCAACATAGTATTAGAAGTCCTAGCCACAGCA
>NW_027400485.1:0-5447 GCF_003265705.2 Callorhinus ursinus
TGTTGGGTATCAGAAGGAGCAGAAAGTTCAACAAAGGGAGTAATTTAAACTTTAAATTTAAGTTCATCTCTTAAAGATGAACTTCAGAAAAATTTAAACTCCAAGATACAAATAGAGGGATGAAGTTCTGCTTTCATGATCTTATTAAAGAATCACAATTTCTGGCTGTTAGGCATTATGCCTGCAATCAAAGGTAGTAGTTGAAAAATGGCCCTTTTATGGCTTCCCCCTCTAAAATACATTTAGAGCTCACTTTATGTCTTTGTTCCTCAGGCTGGAGATGAAGGGGTTCAGCACGGGCGTCACCAATGTGTACATCACCGAGGCTACTGCACCTGAGTGGGAGCTCTGGGGAGCAGCAGAGCTAAGGTACACTCCGAGGCTTGTACAATAAAACAAGGAGACAATTGACAGGTGTGATGCACAGGAGGAAAATGCTTTATATTTCCTCTGAGCTGATGAGATCCCACGTATAGAGGAAACTACCTTAGAGTATGACTAAAGGATCCCAACCAGGGGAGCACCACCCAGCCACAGTGCTGCAAAATTCATCACCACGTTATGAAGAAAGGTATTAGAACATGCAAGTTGGATCATCTGATGAAGTTCACGGAAATAGTGGGGGATTTCCATCTCCATACAGAAGGACAGCCACAACACCATTAAGGTTTGCAACAAAGAATGCAGGACGCTCATGATCCAGGACACCAGAAGCAGTAGTGAACAGAGCCAAGGGTTCATGGTGACCATGTATTGCAGGAGGTGACGGATGGCCACAAAGCGGTCGTAAGCCATCACAGTCAGGAGGAAGTTGTCCACACCTGCAAAAAGTATGAAAAAGTCCATCTGCATGATGCAGCTTTCGTAAGTTATGACTTTTCTCTGTTTTTGTATATTCAGCAGCATCTTGGGGACTGTGGTGGAGGTGAAACAGTTGTCTACAAAAGACAGGTTGGTGAGGAAGAAGTACATGGGTGTGTGGAGGTGGGAGTCTGAGCTGAGGGCCAGGATGATGAGCAGATTCCCAAGTATGGTGACCAGGTACCTGAACAGGAACAGCCCGAAGATGAAGGGTTGCAGTTCTGGTTCTTCCAAAAATCCCAAAAGAAGAAATTCTGAAATTTGTGTATCATTCTCTCGTTCCATGTAGTCAATATGACTAGCAAAATAAGAGAAAACAACATGACATAATCATGCATTACTAACATGGTAGATACATTATTGTTTATGTTCTGCATCAAGAAATTTATTGTTTATATTTGTGTATGGAACATGATAAAAGCACTAAAAACTAGGAATAGAAGGAAACTGTCCCAACCTAAGGCCATTTATGAAAACCCACAGCAAGCATGATACTCCATGGGGATACGGT
This sequence comes from Callorhinus ursinus, assembly GCF_003265705.2. Lineage (NCBI taxonomy): Eukaryota > Metazoa > Chordata > Mammalia > Carnivora > Otariidae > Callorhinus > Callorhinus ursinus. The sequence continues at coordinate 1,373 of NW_027400485.1, forward strand.
GAACATTTTTCCTCTTTGATCAGGAACAAGGCATGGATGCCTGATTTTACAACTCTTCTACTCAACACAACACTGGAAGTTCTAGCCAGAGCAATTGTATGGGTTAGCCCAGCAATGGGTATTAAGGAGGGCACATATTGCAATGAGCACTGGGTGTTATACGCAGACAATGAATCATGGAACGCTACATCAAAAACTAATGAAGTACTCTATGGTGACTAACATAACATAAAAAAAAAATAAAGAAAAAGAAATAAATGGCATCCAAACTGGAAAGGAAGAAATAAATTTATGAATGCAGATGATGTGATCTTATATGTAGAAAATCCTAAAGATGCCACAAGAACACTCATAGAAAGAATAAATTAATTCAGCCAAGTAACTGGATACAAAACCAACCCTCAAAAAATCAGTTGCATCTCTACATACCAACAGTGAACAAGGAAGGAAAGTGAGAAGGAAATAAAATCCTTCCTTTTATGTGACATCCAAATGAATAAGGCTGTCACCTCACACCAGTCAGAATGGCTAGTATAAAAATGACAAGACATAACAAGTGTTGGTGAGGACGTGGAGAAAAGGGACCCCTCATGCACTGTTGGTGGGAATGCAAACTGGTGCAGCCACTGTGGAAACAGTATGGAAGTTCCTCAAAAAATTAAAAAGAGAAATGCCACATGATCACGTAATTCCACTACTGCGTATTTACCCAATGAAGACAAAAACACTAATTTGAAATCAAATATGCACATCATGTTTTTGCGGCATTGTTTACAATAGCCAAGATATGGAAGCAGCCTAAGTGTCTGCTGGTAGATGAATGGAAAAGTAGATGCAGAATATAGATAGATATAGATATACACAATGGGATATTACTCAACCATAATAAAGAATGAGGTCTAGCCATTTGCAACAACATGGGTGGATCTAGAGGGTGCTATACTAAGCAAAATAAGTCAGATAAAGAAAATATCATATGACCTCACTTGTATGCATAACCTAAATACAGAACAAATGAACAAACAGACAGACACTTAAATACAGAGAACAAACTGGTATTTGCCAGAGGGTAGGTTGGGGGTAGATAAAGGGTATTCTTGGCTATAAAGGAGATCTTGCCATTGGCAAAATCTTGGATGAATCTAGAGGGTATAATGCTAAGTGAAATCAGTCAGTCAGAGAGACAAATACCATATGATTTTACTTATATATGTAATTTAAGAAACAAAACAAATGAACAAAGAAAAGAGACAAACAAAGCAGCAGACTCTTCAATATGGAGAACAAACTGGTGGTTGCCAAAGGGGAGGTGATAGGGTGATGGTGAAATAGATTAAGGGAATTAAAAGTACACGTTTTAAAAAGTTCACGATGAACACTGATCATGTATATGATTTGTTGAATCACTATATTGTACACCTGAAACTAACATAACACTGCATGTCAATTATACAGAAATTGAAAATAGATTTTAAAAAATACAAAAAGTCTTCCAAAAGTCCTTAAAATGACCAAAAAATCCCCAAAATAAAAAAATAAAACAAATAAAATCTACAGGGAAAACCATCTTAATGATAGCAAGAAACTGAGAAGGAAGACGTTTTCCATTAACTAATAGAATTTAAAACATTTTTATGGCCAAAATATCTCCATAGAATTCGACAGAGAAACAGTAATCTGTAAAATTATTTGAAATGCTGACAACTGTAGAAAATGGGCCTATAATATATGGGCATATAATAATAATGGGCAAATCTAAGTGGTGACCAAATATATGAATTTGTTCAAACTCACTCTTACTGTTTATGAAAACAGTAAGAAATCCCTTCCATACCCATCAGCCTGTCAAAAAACTTAAAGAGCTGTCACGTCGATTGGGATTGGAACTTTTAAACAGATAGCAAAGCGGTACTTTTTAATTTTTGTAAAAGAAATGTGATGTGCTATAACATTTGGGGGAAATAATCTGAAAACAGCTGTGAGTAATAAAAATATAGATATGCATGATTTCCTCAGGGTTTCTCAATCTCAGCACTATTGACATTCTGGCTCAGATCATTCTCTGTGCTGGGCTTTGTCCTGGGCATTGTAGGATGTCTAGAGCATCTCTGGCCTCTAGTGACACCTCCCCTATCTGACAGCCTAAAATGCCTCTGGACATCACTCAATGTCCCCTGGAGGACAAAATTGCCTCCAGTGGAGAACCAGCATTTTAATTCAATCTCAAAATAGTTTTGTATAATTGATAAAATAGCAATTTAATGAGAAAAAATATGAAAAATCCTCAAAAGTGTAAATGAAAAATCCTCAAAAGTGTAAATGAAATATTATGAAATCATTGAAATAATAAATTAGCATTATACTGATAGAGGGAGGCAAGTCTGTAAGGTACTAAAGGGGGAAACAAGCTATTAAAAAAAAAAAAATGCACTGTAGTTAAAGACCATTTACACTGTGCATAAGATTCCATTCATGAATTTGTACAAAAGTGTACGAATCGGGGCACCTGTGTGGGTCAGTTGGTTAAACATCTGCCTCTGGCTCAGGTCCTGGGGTCGGAGTCCTGGGATCCAGCCCAGCATCAGGCTTCTGAGCAGGAAACCTGCTTCTCCCTCTCCCTCTGCCCCTCCACTCTGCTTATGCTCTCTTGCACATGCTCTGTCTCTCTCTATCAAATAAATAAATGAAATATTTAAGAAAAAAAGTGTATGAATATTTGCGTGTGCGTAATAAAGAAACATACTTTTTTTTTTTTTTAAGAAAGAGAAGGCAGAGAAGCTAGGTGGGTGAGGGACAGAGAGAGAGGCAGAGAGAGAAACTCAAGCAGACTCCACAATCAGGCCAGAGCCTGACTCAGGGCTCCATCTCATGACCCCAAGATCATGACCTGAACTAAAATCAAGAGTCAGACACTCAACTGACTGAGCCACCCAGGCACCCCTAAAAATGTAAGTTTTAAAAGAAACTAAGAGCTTATGGAACAAAGGATAGCAGTAGGAGTGAAAATAGGTTAGGCTTGGAGCTACCTCAAACAACAGTCTGAGACACAATGACAATCTAAAACTAACTTAATAGACAGGCATAAAATAGTATTAATGTAATGACATCAACGTGGATCACTCATTCAAGATTAAAGTGCTAAAGACTTGGAACCAGGGGCGCCTGACTGGCTCAGTCAGTAGAGAGTACAGCACCTGTTCTTGGGCTTGTGAGTTGGAGCCCCGCATTGGGTGTATAGATTAGTTTTAAAAAACATAAAAACTTAGAAATAAAATAATGTAACCAAAAAAGTGGGAATGAAGCATTATCTAATCGGATGCTTTCATCTCCTATAGAGATATATTAATTCATATTTGTTTAGGAAGAAAAGGTGAATGTTAGTTAAATGATAAAGAATACTTTTCAAATGATAGCTGCAGGTGAGGGGACGTTGAGAAATAGATCTCATCACAAAAGGCCAAAAGGTAGAATAGGGAAGAACAGAAATGCGAAGATACGCTTTTGGGAATATATATAAATGGTGAATTATTAATTCAAACGATGCAGAAGAACTTTCTACACTTAAACATGCAAGAGGGGGGAGGATAATATGACCGAATGATAGGTTTGAGCGCACAATGTATTAACTTTACTACTAACCTCGAATACATCTACACACACAGAAGGGAACTGAAAGTCAAATAACAAAGTTTATGGAAAAACCCATGTCTCATGAGAGACTCTTAACTATAGGAAACAAAATGAAGGTTGCTGGAGGGGAGGTGAGTGGGGGATGGGGTAATTGGGTGAATGGGAGAGGATAAGAATGAAAATAACGAACATTTGGATTAAATAATGAACAACTCCAAAGTGACTTCAGATTTCTTGGTCTACTTAAAGTACACCTGGAACTAATGCAAGGAGGGCACATGAGGTGATGAGCACTGGATCTTGTACAGAACTGATTAATTACTGATCTCTACTTCTGAAACTAATAATGTAGTATATGTTGGCTAATTGAATTTAAGTTAAAAAACTGTTTGGTAGACTTCACCTGTGGATCCATCTGGCCCTGAACTTGTACTTTCGCCTGATG
>NW_027400486.1:0-5446 GCF_003265705.2 Callorhinus ursinus
GTTCAGTGTAAAGTGGTCTTCTGTGTGGCTTTTTCTCGGTGGAGGATTTCCTCGCCTCTTCAGAGGATCAAAGCAAAAATGCCCATAGCCAAAACTCTGGCTCAGGACAGAAATTTTGCAGTCTGCCCTCTAATAAAACCTCAGGGACAATAAGTATCCACTTCTGTATGCGAGAAAAACCACATCTCCTGCAGCATACACCCACTGTATAGCTCTCTCAGAGATAGTCCCAGAGGCCCCTGAGTGCGACTAAAACCGTGAGCAGCCATGGGCTCTTGCACGAAACCAGTACTCTTAGATCATGTGTAGATGCCTGTCTAATGACCTTTCTGGGGCTCTACTCCACTGTGAGTTTTTGGCCGGTTGCAGGCTCAGGTTCCATTATTTTCAGGCTGCTCAGGAAAAGAGCGATTACCAACCAGCTTGGTTCATGGTTTATGAAGACCCAAGGTGAGAGTCCCCTCTTGGGCTCACTGACAATAACATGCTTCCCTGCTCCACTGCTCAGGCATTCTTACCTGCTCAGGCACCCCGGTAGCTCTGTGACTCCTCAGATCCCAGGACCACAATGCCCTACCTAGAATTCTACCTTTTCATTTCCAGAGCCCCTTTACAGAGAGGGCTCTCTCTCCCTAGAGCAGATTTCTAAGGGTTCTTATTTTGCGTTCTGATGTTATATCATTTTCCAGGAGATAGTAAATGGAGGCCCTCCCCTTCTGTTAATCTTTTGAAATCTCCCCCGAGATTCATGATTCCGCACATCTTACCTTGCAAAAAGGAGTAGCTTTACTGCTTGTAGAGATCCAGATATATATTCTTACATCTCAGGCGGATTTTATGGGTGTTCAAAAGGGTTTGATAGATATCCAGCTAAATTCAGGGGAGCGGACGAAATGGGGTCCCCTACTCTTCCACCACCTTGCCTCCCTCCTCGACTTTGAAAAATTCTTTTTACATTTTGAGTACTAACTGCTTATCATATCTGTCATTACCAACTATATTCTCCCATTCTGTAGGTTGCCTTTTTGTTTTTTCAATTATTTCCTTTGTTGCGCAGTAGCTTTATATTTGATGAAAACCCAATAGTTTATTTTGCTTTCGTTTCCCTTGCACCAGGACTCATATCTAGTAAGAAGTTACTATGGCCAAGGTCAAAGAAATTAGTGTCTATGTTATTGTCTAGGATTTAAAGTTTTCCCGTCTCACATTTAGATCTGTTCTATTTTGAATAAATTTTTGTATGGTGAAAGGAAGAAGTCCAATTTCATTCTTTTGAGTGTTTTATCCAGTTTTCCCAATACCATTTGTTAAAGAGACTGTCTTTTTCCCACTGACTATTCTTTTCTGCTTTGTGAAAAATTAAATGACCATACAGCTGTGGGTTCCTTTCTGGGTGTTCTATTCTGTTTTATTGATCTTCTGTCTCGTTTTGTGCCAGTAACATACTGTCTTGATCTCTACACCATTGTAATATAACTTGGAGTCTGGCGTTACGATGCCTCCAACTGTTCTTTCCTTTTCAAGATTGTTTTTGGTATTCGGGTCTTTTGTGGTTCCATAGATATTTTGTGATAGTTTGTTCTAGCTCTGTGAAAAATGCCATTGGTAATTAGATTGGATTTCCATTAAATCTGCACATTTCCTTGGGTTGTATAGACATTTCAACAATGTTTGTTATTTCAATCTATGAGAGTGGAGTATCTTTCTATTTCTTTGTTCTGTCTTCAATTTTTTTCATCCGTGTTTTACAGTTTCATAGAAAAAGTCTTTCACCTATTCAGTTAGGTTTATTCCTAGGTATCATAGGTTTTGTTGCAATTATAAGTGGGATTGATTCTTTGATTTTTCTTATTGTTGCTTACTGATTGCTGTATAGAAATGCAAAAAATTCTACACCTTAATTTTGTATCCCGTGAATTTCCTGAAATCTTGTATTCTAACAATTTCTTTTTTTGAAATTTTTTATCATTTAAAATCAATTAATTAACATAGAGTGTATTATCAGGGGTAGAATTTATTGATTCATCAGTTGCTAAGTGCATGAATGATTCATCTAGTGCTCATTACATTAATACCCTCCTTAATGTCCATCACCCAGTTACCCCATCTGCACATCCACTTCCCGTTCAGCAACCTTCAGTTTGTTTCCTATTGTTAAGAGTCTGCTATGGTTTGTCTCTTTCTCTGATTTCCTTTTATTTTGTTTTTGCTTCCCTACCCCTATGATCCTCTATGATGTTTCCTATATTCCACATAAGAGTGAATTCATACAATATTTGTCTTTCTCTGACTGACTTACCTCACTTAGTATAATACATTCTATTTTCTTCCACATCATTGCAAATGGTAAGGTTTCATCTTTTCTGATGGCTGAGTAATAATCTATTTTACACATATACCACATCTTCTTCATTCTTCTGTCAATGGACATCCGGACTCATTCTGTATTTAGCTACTGTAGACATTGTTGCTATGAACATTGGGGAGCAGGTGCCCCTTTGCATAAGTATGTTTGTATCCTTTGGATAAATACCCGGTAGTACAACTGCTGGGGCAAAGGTAACTCCAATTTTAACTATTTGAGGATCCTCCATTCTGTTTTCCAGAATGGCTGCCCCAGTTTGCATTCCCATCAACAATATAAGAGGTTCCCCGTTTCTCTGCATCCTGACCAACTTCTCTTCTTTCCTGTATTGTTCATTTTAGCCCTTTTGACTGGTGTGAAGTGTCATCTCATTGTGCTTTTGATTTGTATTTCCCGGATGCTAAGTGATGTTGAGTATTTTTTCATGTGTCTCTTGACCACTTGTATGTCTTATTTGGAGAAATGTCTGCCCATGGCTTCTCCCCTTTTCTTGACAGGATTATTTGCTTATTGGATGTTGAGTTTGAGAAATTATTTGTAGATTTTGGACACTAGTCATTTATCTGATAAGCCATTTCTAAATATCTTCTCTCATTCCATAGGTTGCCTTTAGTCCTAGAAACATATGAACTACCAAAATTGAAACAGGAAGAAATGGAAAACCTGAAAAGATGCTTAACGAACAAAGAAATTGAAGGAGTAATTAAAATCTCCCAACAAACCAGAGTCCAGGACTAGTTTGCCTCCCAGGAGAATCCTATCAAACATTTAAAAAAAATAATATATATTGTACTAAGCTTTTTCAAAAAATAGAAACATAAGGAAAACTTCCAAACTCATTCTATGAGGCCAGCAATACCTTGAACAAAAAAACCAAAGACCCACCCAAAAGGAGAATTAAAGACTAATATCCCTGATGACCATGGATCTCAAAATTCTCACCATGATACTAGCTAATAAGATCCAACATTACATTAAAAGGATTATTCACACCAACCAAGTACAAATTATTCCAGGGCTGCAAGTGTGGTTCAAAATACACAAATCAATCAATGTGATACAGTACATTAATATAAGAAAGGACAAGAACCACATAATCTTTTAAATAGATGCAAAAAAATATTTCACAAAATGCAGTATACTTTCTTGATTAAAACTCTCTGCAGTGCAGGTCTGGAGGTAACATTCCTCAGTATCATAAAATCCATATACAAAAAACACGCAGAGAATATTATTCTCAATGGGGAAAAAATGAAAGCATTTCCGTAAGGGCAGGAACGTGATAGGGATGTCCAGTCTCACCACAGTTAATCAACATATTGCTAGAAGTTCCACCTTAGATATCAGGCAACAAAAGCAATAAAAGGCATCTAAACTGGCAAAGAAGAAGTCAACCTTTCACTCTTCACAGATGACATGGTTCTGTATATTGAAAACCCAAAATATCCCAGCCCAAAATTGCTAGAAATCATGTAGGAATTCAACAAAGTAGCAGGATATAAATCAAAGCACAGAAGACAGTTGCATTTCTGTACACTAACATCAAGACAGAAGAAAGAGAAATTAAGGAATTGATCTTATTTAGAATTGCACCAAAACCCGTAAGATACCCAGGAATAAATCTAACCAAAGCGATAAAAGATTTGAACTCTTAAAACTACAGAATACATATAACTGAAATTGAAAAGACAGAAGGAAATGGAGAAATATCCCATGCTTATGGATTGGAAGAACAAATATTTTAAAAATGTCTAGGCTACTTGGGGGGGAGGCAGGATGGCAGAGAAGTAGGGGACCCTATTTCACCTAGTCCCCTGAATTTAAAGTCTTTATATCCTTGTTGGTCCTTGGATTAGATGATCTCTCCATTTCAGTGAGGTTGTTGTTGAATTTCCCCGCTCTTATTTTTTGTTGTCAATGTGTTTCTTTGCTTTCATTATTAATTGCCTTATGTAATTGGCTGCTCCCATGTTAGGGGTATAGCTATTGACAATTGTAAGATCTTCTTGTTGGAGAGACACTTTAAGAATGATATAGTGTCCGAGCAAGATGGCGGAGGAGTAGGAGACCTAGATTTCGTCTGGTCTCAGGAATTCAGCTGAATAGGGATCAAACCATTCTGAATACCTACGAACTCAACAGGAGATCGAACAGGAGAGTAGCAACAACTCTCTGAACAGAGAAGCGATCACTTACTGGAAGGTAGGGCGTGCGGAGAAGTGAATCTGAGGCGATATTCGGGAGGATAGACGGCGGGGGAGGGGCCTCCGCCGGCCGCTTCTGGCAAGTGATAGAGCCGCGGAGCACAAAATCGGAACTTTTAGAAGTCGGCTCCGCTGAGGGACATCGCTGCAGTGGCTAAGCGGGGGGTGGAATCCTCCCGGGACAGTGTGGTCTCAGGACCCTTGGGGTCACGGAGAGACCAGGGGTGCCTGAGTGTGCCAGAGCTCCCAGGTATCAGAGCGGGGAAGCCAGCTGCAGAAACGGAGCAGAGTCGCGGGCTCTCAGCTCGGGGTTGCCATAAACTGTGATCTGCGGCCCAGTCGGGGCATGGCTCCCCCAGCAGGGACCCAACAAGCAGCAGATCCGGGGAGACTCCCCTTCCTTCCCAGGGAGGAGCGGTGCGGGAACGCACTGCAGGGATCTGCTGGGTTTGGAGACTCTGTGCGGGGTCGGGTGCCAGAGAGAGCAACGCTCGATCACAGGCCGGGTGAGCACGGAGTGCGGCCAGAGACCGGGGACACGGGAGTGACTGCTTTTCTCTGGGGACACACTGAGGAGCGGGGCCCCGAGTTCTCAGCTCCTCCGGGTGGAGATTGGGAGGCCACCATTTCTGCCCTGGTCCTCCAAAGCGGTACCGAGAGCTTCCAGGGAACAAAAGCTCCTGAGAACAAACCGGAACAGCTTCCTTAGCCCTGACCGACAAGGGCGGGGCAATTCCGCCTCCGGCAAAGACATTTGGAAACCACAGCAACAGGCCCCTCCCCCAGAAGATCAGCACAAACAGCCAGCAAGCCAAGACCAAGTTGATCGATCAAGGAGAATGGGAGAACTCCAGCGCTAGGGGAACACTGCACATAG
>NW_027400487.1:0-5446 GCF_003265705.2 Callorhinus ursinus
TTTTATCATTATTTTCAATATCAGGTGGCCCAATTCCACTGCTGCATTCCCCACCATCATCACTGGTCCTCGGGTGTTAGATACCCCAGAACATTTTAAGAATACTAATGCCCTCTTTACCAAATCATTTCTTAATGCCTTCATGAAGAAAATGTTCTCCAGGCTTTCCACAAGGTATGTGTAGAGGGTGGCTGAGCATATTGCATTAGAGAAACTCCAAAATTCCCATCTTCCTGAGCCCACTGATTCCTTTCTCCACAGGGTCCCAGGGACTTTCCAGCTTTTCAACCTTATTTACCATAGACTGTCATTGAGTTCAAACTTCAGGTAGCCAAGGTGGAAGACAGCCAGTTCATCATAACCTGTGCTCTGGATGATAGCACCAATGCCATTAAATTCAGATCATTCAACTGTTATATTTCATATTCTTTAACATCCACTCGCATATTTGCTTTCAAACTTCTGCTAACGCAAACCTTGAGGAGCTGCATTCCTTTCAGAGTAAAATACAACATTCTTGTGGAGCAATACTTGAATGTGTGTAATGACCCTGTTTTGTCATTATAATTTTCCCTGATGATTAGCAAGTACATTTCCTTTTCTATTTGCATTTATTTTTTTATTTTCAACTTTTAATTGAAGTATATTTGACACATAATGATACTTTAGTTTCAGGTGTACAATATATTCAACAACACTCTATGTTATGCTATACTCATCACAAGTGTAGCTACCCTCTGTCACCATACAACACCATTATGATACACCTGACTATATCCCTTATGCTGTACCTTTTATTCCCTTAACTTATTCATTCCATACCTGGAAGCCTATACCTCCCACTCCCCTTCACTCATTTTGCCCATCCCTATCCCTCTCCTCTGGTAACAGTTTGTTCCCTGTATTTGTGGGTCTGTTCCTGCTTTTATTTGTTTTGCTTTTTAGATTCCACATGTAAGTGAAATCTTATGGTATTTCTCTTTCTCTGTCTGACTTATTTCACTTAGCAAAATACCCTGAAGTTAAATACGTTTTTATGTATTGGCCATTTGGATAGGTGAAGTGACTGTTCTTTTAGATTTTCTGTCTTTTATTATTGATTTGTAGGAATTCTTTGGATAGTTCTTTCCTTTAGATAGATAGACAGACACACACACACTCACTCACACTCACACACACATTGTGTGCATTGCCTCTCTTCATGGACCTTTTGGTAAAGAGATGCTCTTAAATTTACTATTTTTCAATTTAAACAAATTCTTCTATGAAGGTTAAAACTTTGTCTTATTTCATAGATCTTTTTCCACTCGAAATTCATGATGAGGGGCACCTGGGTGGCTCAGTCCATTGGCATCTGGCTCTTGATTTCACTTCAGGTTATGATTTCAGGGTCATGAGATTGAGCCCCATATCAGGCTCCGGGCTCAACCAGAGTCTGCTTGAGATTCTCTCTCTTCCTCTCCCTCTGCTCCTCCCCACCCTGACTCACACATGCTGTCTCTCTCAAAAGAAAAAGAAAGCTTTAAAATTCATGCAGAATATTATTTAAATCCATCTTGTTGTACTTTTCACATTTATACCCATAATCAGATTGAAATTGATTTTTGTGTATAAGGTTGAAATGTCTTTTCTCCCAGAAGGACATCCATTGACCTGGAACCATATATTGAAAGACTGTCTTCTTCCTCCACTGCAGGACACAATAGTCATGAATTGTTTTACTGTCCGTGTGTCGGAGCTGTTTCTGGACTCTATACTATTCCATTGGTCAGTTTGTTTAGCTTCCTTCTCAAATATAATGTTTGCTAGAAATTTAATCATCAAGGTATGGAATGTTTCTATTCCAAGTTTGCTAAGAATCTTTGTTTTCCTATAAATGAATGTTGAAATCCTTTCTTGAACCTATGGAAATAATCTTATTATTCTTCACTTTTATTCTGTCACTATCATGGATTACATTAACAGAACCATGTGGTGGTTGATTTTTCAAATATTAGTCACACCTTGCATAGTTCGAGTAAACCCTCCTTACTGACATATATTCACCTTTATTTCTGGATTTGATTTTGTAATATTTTGTTAAGGATATTTGTATCTATGTTCATGAGAGATATTGGGGGGAAATTTTCCCCTTCCATTCCTTGTTTTTTCTATTTCTTTCTTTCTTCCTTTCTTTCTTTCTTTCTTTCTTTCTTTCATTCTACTTTTTCTTCCTTTCTTTCTTCATTCTTCCATTCTTTGTTTTTTTTTTGTAATATCCTTGTAAAGTTCTGAGTGCAATTTTAGGCTGACCTTATAAAAATAAATAATAAACATGAAATGCCACTTTCAACGGCCCCCTGCCCGCCGGACCTGAGCCTGACAATCCTAACCCTAACCCTGACCCATACCCCCGACTCGGATACCCCGCACCCCAAAGCTGGCCCCAGTGTGGCCAGATCAGTGCTCCAATGTCCCTAGGCCGTAGGTCTACACCTAGATTGGCTTCTAAGTTTCTGGATCCAGAAGGCTGGCTCCAAAGCCCCACGGATGGCAGTAACTGAGCGACATCTGAGGACTCCAATGCCACAAAGAATTCTAATGCACTACTTGCATCTCCGGAGGGCATTCAGAGCAGGACATCTCAGAATGCCCAACCCAACCAACGCACCAACTTGGCGCCGTCAGGCGGCCAACGCTGAGCCTGATGCTCAACATGACCCACTCCCTCAAGAAAAACCCACCAAGAGCTGGCTACAGTGCTTGCACATCAGGCCTGCCGTGCGCCTTGGCCCTAACCGGGACCCCACGGAGCCTTGAAGGCTCTGGCCCAGGCGCCCGGCTCCAAAGCCCCAGGGACCGGGGACACCTGAGCAGGGCCAGAGGACTCAACCTGCCAATAAACAGGAACACGTGCCATGGGGAATTCCGGGAAGCATTCTGAGCAGTAGAACTGTGCCAGTTCATCCCCACGAACCCCGAGTTCAACGTGCCCGGACCGCAATCCCTGAGCCTGACACTCCCCGCCGACCCACGGCCTCAACTCAGACCCGGGGAAGCTCATCACAGCGCCGGCACATCAGGCCTGTCTTGCCCCTCTGCCCTAAGCCTCACCCTAGCTTGGCTTCCGAACAGGGTCTGGCCCCAGAGCCTGACTCCAAAGCCTCAGGGACTAGGGAAAATTGATTAGGACCAGAGGACTCAGCCTGCCACGAAAAAGGAAAACGTGCCATGGGCAACTCCTGTAAGCATTCCGAGTGGGAGAACTGTGCCCATCCATCCCACCGAACCCCAAGTTCAATATGCTCAGGCTGCAATCCCTTAGCCTGACAATCTTCGCTGACCCACGTCCTCAACTCAGACCCCGGGAAGCTCATCACAGCGCCGACACATCAGGCATGTCATGCCCCTAAGCCCTAAGCCTCACCCTAGCTTGGCTTCGGAGCAGATATGTCCCCAGTGCCTGGCTCCAAAGCCCCCCAGGGATGGCGGAAACTGAGCGACACCAGAGGACTCCAACGCAAAAAACAATTCAAACACACTACTTTAAACTGCGGAAAGTGTTCAGAACACGAGAAATCTGAATGCCCATCCCAGCCAATGTACACATTTGGCGCCTTCTGGCAGCCAACCCTGAGCCTGACGCCCAACCTGACCCACGCCCTCAAGACAAACCCTGGGTGAAGCAGTCCACAGTCCTGGCATGTCGGGCCTGCCCTGTCCCTAGGTCCTTACACTATAACTCGCGGGCCTCTGAGGGCTCTGGCTCCAGAGGCCTGGCTCTAAAGCCACAGGGATAGGGGGCATCTGAGCAATGCCAGAGGATGCAGCCTGCCTCCCAGGAGGAAACTGAACTGCTGGGAACTCGGGGCAAAGCTTTGAGAGTAGAAGCACTCTGCATGCCCATCCCGGCAAAATGCCACTTTCAACGGCACTCTGCCTGCCAACTCTGAGCCTGACACTCACCCTGACCTACACCCATGACTCGAATCCCCCGCACCCCAAAGGTGGCCCCAGCGTGGTCTGATCAATAATCCAATGACCCTAGGCCCTAGGGCTATCCCTAGGTTGGCTTCTGAGTTTCTGGATCCAGAAGGCTGGCTCCATAGCCCCAAGGATGGCAGTAACTGAGCGACATCTGAGGACTCCAAAGCCACAAACAATTCAAACGCACTACTTGCAGCTCCGGAGAGCGATCAGAACAGGACATCACAGAATGCTCATCCCAAACAACCCACCAACTTGGAACCCTCAGGCGGCCAACCCTGATTCTGACGCTGAACCTGACGCACTCTCTCAAGACAAACCCCGCAAGAGCTGGCTACACTGCTTGCATCTCAGGCCTGCCATGCCCCTCGGCCCTAACCGGGACCCCACAGAGGCTTCTGAAGGCTCTGTCCCCAGGCGCCCGGCTCCAAAGCCCCAGGGACCGGGGACACCTGACTAGGGCCAGAGGACTCAGCCTGCCAATAAACAGGATCACGTACCGTGGGGAACTCCGGTAAGCATTCCAAGCAGGAGAACTGTGCCAGTCCGTCCCCACGCACCCCAAGTTCAACGTGCACGGGCCGCAATCCCTGAGCCTGACACCCCCGCCGACCCACGGCCTCAACTCAGACCCCGGGTAGCTCATCACTGCGCTGGCACATCAAGCCTGTCATGCCCCTCAGGCCTAAGCCTCACCCTAGCTTGGCTTCCGAGCAGGGTCTGGCCCCAGAGCCTGACTCCAAAACCTCAGGGACTTGGGACACCTGACCAGGGCCAGAGGACTCAGCCTACCACGAAAAAGGAAAATGTGCCATGGGCAACTCCTGTAAGCATTCCGAGCAGGAGAATTGTTCCAAAAAGAGGAGCAAGACATTCACGCTGACTAAAGACACTCACGCTGACCCACGCCCGAGACCCTCACCCCCAGGAACCTCGACACGGCACCGGCACATCAGGCCTCCCGTGCCCCTATGTCCTAACGTTCACCCAACATTGGCTGCAGAGGGGTAAGTCCCCAGACTCTGGCTCCAAAGCCCCAAAGATTCGGGACACCCGAGCAATACCGAGGGACTTAGGCTGCCAGCCGGAAAGAAAACGCGCCACTGGGAACACAGGAGGGCATTCAGAGCAGGAGAACTCTGAATGCCCATCCCAAGAAACGCACAAAATTGCGCCCTCTGGCGACCAGCCCTGAACCTGACGCCCAACTTGACCCACGCACTCAGGACAAACCCTCCGGGAAGCAGGCCACAGTGCTGGCAAGTTTGGCCTGCCCTGCCCCTAGGCCCTAACCCTATTCCTCTCTGGCTCTGGCCCCAGAGGCCTGGCTCTAAGCCACAGAGATCGGGGGCACCTGAGCAATACCAGAGTATTCAGGCTGTCTCCTAGAAGGAAACCACACCATTGGGAAATCGGGGCAAAGATTTCCGAGTACAAGTCTGCATGCACATCCCAGCAAAATGCCATATTCAACGGCCCC
>NW_027400488.1:0-5445 GCF_003265705.2 Callorhinus ursinus
ACGTGTGTGGATGGGGGTGTGTGTCTGTGCGCGTGTGTGTGTCTGTGTGTGAGTGTGTGCGTGTGTGTGTGAGTGTGTGTGTAAAGAGGGGTCATGGGGGTGGGGCCACCCCGAGCAGGAGCAGGCTGATGAGGCTTCAGATACCCAGTGGGCAGGTCATGTTCAAGGTCAAGGCTGGCTGTGTGGGATGGGGTGTGCGGGCGCTGCCCCTTCTGCCCAAGGTTTATCCCGATAACCCTGCAGGGATGAGTCACTGCATCCCGGATGCAGGGCTGTGCACGCACAGGTGTGTGTCTGATCTGGGAGCAGCAGGGGGACTGGGCAGGAGGACAGTGCGGATGGCTGTGCAGGGCTGTGATGCCTCGGGGCTGGCTACCATTCCCTGTTTTTACAGAAGGCCATGGAGGACATGGAGAGGCAGCTGGCGGAATTGCCCTCCTCCCTGACAGAGGGGATGACACCAAAGGCATCCCGAGAAACAGGTGCTGGGGATTGCCAGGCAAGACCTCTGACACCACCCAGACCACTGTCCCAGGTGGTTGTTCAACGGACAGTGGTCCAGGAGCCGGAGGCCAAGGAGGCCAAGGCCGAGGGTGAGAAGGCTGGGCTGGGTGTTTTTGGTGTGTTGGGACAGGTCGCTGCGGCCCACCAGCGGCTGGTGTGGGGCCAGGAGAAACGACTCTGCACAGAGCACCTAGCGGGTAGGCTGCAGTTGGGGAGACGTCCCTGTGAGGGTTCCTTCCCGGCTTTGGCTTCTCTGGGAGGCCCTGGGCTGGGCCCTGTCTCTCAAAAGCCCACAGAGATTAAGCACGTGGGTGAGCTTTTCTCCTCTCACAGCTGCTCCCCCACCTGAGGAGCTAGAACCGGCTCTGGAGGGACAGGTACTGCCTGTAGTGACTTCAGGAGGAGACCAGGAGCCGGCAGGTGACCCGGCACTTGCCCAAGCAGAGTCTGGCGCTGTCCAGGAAGAAATGGCACCTGCTCTTGCTCCAGCCCCTGCCCCTGTCCCTGCTACAGTTCCTGCCATTACCCCTTCCCCCACCCCAGACCGTGCCCCTGCCTTGGACACCGATCCTGACCCTGCTCCTGCCCCTTCCCTTACCTCTTGCTTCTGCCCCTGCTTGTGCCCCTGCCCCTGCCCCTGCCCCTGTTCCTGCTCCTGCACCTACCAGAGCCACTGTCCCTGAAACAGATCCTACCCTTGCTCCTCCCCTGTCTGAACTCCTGCCAAAGCTGCTGACGCTTCCCCTGCCCCTGCCAGTGGTCCCCTTCCTGCCCCTGACCCAGATCCTGTCCCTGCTCCTGCCCTGGATCCTGCACCTGCCACTATTGCTGACCCTGTCCCTCCCCTTGCCCCTGCCCCTGCCCCTGCTCTTACCTCTGTCCCTGTCCCTGTCCCTGCCCCTATCCTGAGCCCTGCCCCTACTCCTGCTCCTGCAGGGCTCCCACAGCCACATCCAGAGCCCAGAGCCCTGCAGGGAGAGCTCCTTGTACAATCACCCTTAGTTCCATCACCGGAACCCGAGACCCCGCCCAATTGTGTCATCCCCTCCCCCTGTGTTCTTTGTCTCTGGTACATATTAACTGTTATTTTATCCTCCCATGTCCTTTATACTGTTTATTATATGTTTTAAATAAAATTACTTGTTTTCAATTATAGACGTCATGAGCATTAAGTACATGCCCAACGCTGTGCCACCACACCCCAGAACATTGCTGCAGAATATGTCATTCCCCAAAGGAGTCCCCGAACCAGAAGCCCTCCCTGCCCATTTCTCCGCCACCCCAGACCCCAGTAACCCTTAAGCTGCTTTCTCTCTCTGTTCCTTTACTTTTCCTGATGTTTCTGTAAGTGGAATCACGCAATAGGGGCCTTTTTGTCTGCCCTCCTCTTTTCAAAGGGGACTCGTTTTCTTCTGTGTTTCTTTGTCATTCAATTTCCTTTATTTGATATTGAAATCCCCGATGGATTACACTTCAGATATAATCATAGAGGTCACTTGAGGAATTATGGACACCATCTCGCGGCCGGGACCCCTTGTCCTGCTGGGACACCACAGCCTGACCCCAGACAGGACAGGGCTGGTTCCTCCTGAGACCCACACAGAAACCAGGGAAATGCAGAAAGCTGGAAGACACACCCCAAAGGCACACCATTACTCACACCCCAAGGCCAGAGAAAGGTTTCCCATGCCTCTGGTCCAAATAAAACACCAAGTCCCTGGGTTCCACAGGGACACCAAATGCATGCAAGTCCAAGGGGGGAAGACAGGCACGTGGGGAGTCAGAGATGCGGGAGCTCCCGGGGAGGGACTCTGGCATAGGAAACCCTATGGAGGTACTACTGGTCACCCTCAGACTGGCAGGTGTCTGGTCTGTGGACCAGCAGCCGTGGGGAGAACGTGAAGAAGTGGAGATCCCCAGCAGGTACCCTGGAAAGAAGGGTGACAGGCACCCTGTCTGGGGGAACAGTGAGTAGCACCCATACCAGGCCACAGGTGCAACCATCACCGACCATGTTCAGCCTTGGACCCACCCCTGGAAACTCTGGCTCGGTTTTTCACAGATATGTTTTCAGGAGTGTTCATCACAGCCGTGGTGGAGAGAGCAGGGAATACAACAACACTAATGCACAAGAGATGGATGGGATACAGAGTCCCAATCCTCATGATAGAGGATACATAGTATCCTGTAGGCACTGTCACATTTTTATTCGGGGCACAGGATCTGGGAAGCCCCTCCTGAGACCCCTCCTTCCACCCTGTTCCTGGGAACATTCAGAATTGTAGGAGGAGGAGGTGGAGAGGATCCAGAATGACAGAGAGCCAAGGAGAACGAAGGTCAGCACTGGGAGGACCTGAGCCACCATCCAGAGCCCAGGCTGTGGTGCCCTCGGACCTCACCCCAAATAAGGGCTCCTGATGGGTGGACCCAGCTTCTGTGGTTTCCCTCCCTCCCTCCCTCTCACTCCCTCACTCTTTCCCCCTTTCCTCCCTCATTCAGCAGAGGATCTAGGGTCCCTGCTGTGTACGGAGCACTGGGGGTACATCAGTGAGCACCCCCAACCCACATGGTCATGTCCACTGTGGGAGGTGACAAGGGTCAGTCCTCAAGGCTAGGAGTGATGATGAGCACCAAGAATCTACTCCTGAAAACAGAGACCAGTTGCACAAAGAAAAGAATGGAGAGACCCATGCTTAGCACTCCCTCTAGAAAAATCTAGTCCTGAAAATTGATGAAGAGGATGTACACCCTAGACTTACTGCAATGTGAGTTCTAGTGGCAGGTATGCACTGATTCCTAGAACCAACAAAGTAAATTATCCAGTGTCGACTGGGGTGTGGTGACCCAACATTTCTGACCAAATGACAGCATTTCAGCCAACATCTGCAGGGCTTCCGAGTTTTCCCAAGGGTCTCTGTGATCCTCTGATCCTTCCATCAACCTCCTTCGGAAGCTCTGTCTTGTCTTACTTGTCTCCTGCCTTTTCTGGGACGCTCCTGTGGCCTCCTCGACAGGGCCACCCCCACCAGGACTCCCCCGCCAAGACTCCCTGTGCTCCGTGGCCTGGCGCCTGCATCCCGTGAAGGTCCTGTGAGCCAGGTGCATTGTGCAAAGCCTGTGCACTCCTTCTGGGGTCACCTGGCGTCTCCCTTGCAGCAGCCTGCATCTTCCTGCACAGGGTCTCCTTTGAGCAGTCTGTGAGGCCGCACTGTGCCCATGTCATAGGCACGGAAGCAAGAGTCCAGAAGTTTCAGACGACCTGTTCCCAGTCCCAGTGTGTGGAGCCTGGGCCAAGAATGGTCAGCAAGCAGAGGAGGACTTGGGCCCAGGGAGCCTGAGGGAGGACGTGACACAGTGAGCCTGCAAGAGAGTGAGCACCATGGGAGCCTGGCGCTCACACCTGCTAGGAGGCCACGTCCCACACTCACTGGCTTTGTCTCCAGGGCTGGAGGTCGTCAGGGTATCCACCCTCCGCGGCTGCAGGCTGCAGTGGCTGGCAGGAGGGGAGGCACCTGGTGCAGGAGAGAAGCCTCGGCAGAGATAAGCGGGCAGGCACTCCCCCATCGGCAGGTGCACTGGGGCAGGCTGAGGGGGCATCTATAGACAGCAGTGCCTGCAGCTGGGGTCTTCACACAGACCCCCCCTCAGGCTCAGCACAAGCTTGTCTGGATGGCCTTTGTCCCCCAAATACAAAGTCTGGCCCAGGACACCCCTCACGTCCCGACTCTCAATCATTTGTACTCAGCTGAAGGGAGAAGAAATGGCCAGTAGTTTAGGTGGTTTTGGGTTCACAGGGACATTTGTTTTTCTGGCCTGAGCTGCAACGTTGCTGGCATTTGAAAGATCTCAGGGCCTTGATTCAAAACCAGTAGGATGCCAGGATCCCCAGGCAGCTTTCTGGAAACCTTCTTCTGGGCCTTGCAGCCCTCCCATCCCACCACTGCTGCTCAGAATCTCTCCAGGTCACACACCCACAGTCTTGGGACCTCAGATGACCCAGAAGATGTGCCTTCAAAAAGCAATCCCAGTGGGGCAACAGGACACACTGCGGATTCCAGCAAATCCGCCTCTCAGAACCTGAGGGTACTGCTGGACGAGCTGTCTGAAAACAGCCATGTCAGCTTTCCAGGAAGATACCTGAGGCACAGGAGTAACTGAGGAGCATCGAAAGCTCAGTTAGGGGCATTCAGAGCTTCCAGACCCTTCTTCCCTAAAGCTCCTCATTCCTCAGCCTTTCTTCCGGTGATTCTGCTTGGTTTCTATTTGCCCCAACTGTTATCCATTGCCTTAGGCAGCAGAGAATCACATATGCCTTTAAATATTTTGAACATTGAATGTCCTCCAGTAGCCACTTCATTACTGGGAGAATTGGTAGCAAGCAAGATGTCCCAGAGGACTCAAAGGGTCTGGACTTGGTGTTTCCCTCTCATGAGATGGGGACACCTTTGGGAGGTGCAGGTGGTCAGCTGGGGGAGGGGGGCAGGCACCTGACGGGGAAAGATGGGGGTAGGTGAGGCCCGAGGCCCCCGGGGTATGTGCCTGGCATCCGGACTGAACAGGTTTTCAAAGCTGCAGCCTGGGTGGGATAATCTTCAGGATGAGGAGGAAGGTGAGGGGAGGAGAAGGGACTGAGGGGGTTCGGCTTAGACAGGAGAGGGCTGAGCCCACTTTTGGGGGGAAAGTGGGTCAGGTTCAGGCTCACAGGGACAGACCTTGAGGCCATTATGCCATGTGAAATAAGCCAGTCCCTAAAGGACCGACCTCGGAGGACCCCAGTTGTGAGGGATGGACAGCACTCCCATTCACAGAGGTGGAAGGAGCTGCTGGGTGCCAAGGCTGGGGAAGGGGAATGCGGTTTAGGGTCTCGTGGGTAAAAGTTCATTTTGGGATGATTAAAATATGGCAATGGATGGAGGTGGCAGGTGCAGAACAGTGAATGTA
>NW_027400489.1:0-5441 GCF_003265705.2 Callorhinus ursinus
GATTCTGTTTCTATAAATTCCAGAAAGTGCACAAGAAGCTTTAACTACTTTGTTCTGTAAATTATTAAAATTTCATGCCCCTGACCCTCAGTTTTCTTTTTTTGTGTGTGTGGAATCTTTTTTATTGTTATGTTAATCACCATACATTACATCATTTGTTTTGGATGTACTGTTGCATGATACATTGTTAGTGCAAAACACCCAGTGCTTCATGCAGAAGGGGCCCTCTTTTATATCCATCACCAGGCTAACCAATCCACCCACGCTCCTCCCCTCTAGAACCCTCAGTTTGTTTTTCAGAGTCCATCATCTCTCATGGTTCATCTCCCCCTCCGATTTCCCTGCTTCATTCTTCCCCTCCTGCTGTCTTCTTCTTTTTTTTTTTTTTTTTGGACATGTATTACATCATTTGTTTCAGAGGCACAGATCGGTGATTCAACAGTCTTGCACAATTCACAGCACTCACCGTAGCACATACCCTCCCCAATGTCTATCACGCAGCCACCCCATCCCTCCCACCCCCAACCACTCCAGTAACACTCAGTTTGTTTCCTGAGATTAAGAATTCCTCATATCAGTGAGGTCATATGATACATGTCTTTCTCTGATTGACTTATTTCACTAAGCATAACACCCTCCAGTTCCATCCACGTCGTTGCAAATGGCAAGATCTCATTCCTTTTGATGGCTGCATCATATTCCATTGTGTATATATACCACCTCTTCTTTAGCCATTCATCTGTCGATGGACATCTTGGCTCTTTCCGCAGTTTCGCTATTGTGGACATTGCTGCTATAAACATTGGGGTGCACGTACCCCTTCGGGTCCCTACATTTGTAACTTTGTGGAAAATACCCAGTAGTGCAATTGCTGGATCGAATGGTAGCTTTAATTTCAACTGTTTGAGGAACCTCCATACTGTTTTCCAGAGTGGTTGCACCAGCTTGCATTCCCACCAACAGTGTAGGAGGGTTCCCCTTTCCCCACATCCCCGCCAACATCTGTCGTTCCCTGACTTGTTAATTTTAGCCATTCTGACGGGTGTGAGGTGGTATCTCATCGAGGTTTTGATTTCGATTTCCCTGATGCCGAGCGATGTGGAGCACATTTTCATGTGCCTGTTGGCCATTTGGATGTCTTCTTTGGAAAAATGTCTGTTCATGTCTTCTGCCCATTTCTTGATCGGATTATTTGTTCTTTGGGTGTTGAGTTGGATAAGTTCTTTATAGATTTTGGATACTAACCCTTTATCTGATCTGTCATTTGCAAATATTTTCTCCCATTCTGTGGGTTGTCTTTTGGTTTTGTGGACTGTTTCATTTGCTGTGCAAAAGCGTTTTATCTTGATGAAATCCCAATAGTTCATTTTTGTCCTGGCTTCCCGTGCCTTTGGCGATGTTTCTAGGAAGAAGTTGCTGCGGCTGAGGTCGTAGAGGTTGCTACCTGTGTTCTCCTTTAGGATTTGGATGGACTCCTGTCTCACGTTTAGGTCTTTCAACCATTTGGAGTCTATTTTTGTGTGTGGTGTCAGGAAATGGTCCAGTTTCATTCTTCTGCATGTGGCTGGGCACTTTTCCCAACACCATTTGTTGAAGAGACTGTCTTTTTCCACTGCATATTCTTTCCTGCTTTGTCAAAGATAAGTTGACCATAGAGTTGAGGGTCCATTTCTGGGCTCTCGATTCTGTTCCATTGATCTATGTGTCTGTTTTTGTGCCAGTACCATGCTGTCTTGATGATGACAGCTTTGTAATAGAGCCGGAAGTCCGGAATTGTGATGCCGCCAGCTTTGCTTTTCTTTTTCAATATTCCTCTGGCTATTCGGGGTCTCTTCTGGTTCCATACAAATTTTAGGATTATTTGTTCCATTTCTTTGAAAAAAGTGGTTGGTATTTTGATGGGGATTGCATTGAATGTGTAGATTGCTCTAGGTAGCATTGACATCTTCACAATGTTGGTTCTCCCAATCCATGAGCATGGAACGTTTTTCCATTTCTTTGTGTCTTCTTCAATTTCTTTTCTGAGTATTTTATAGTTTTCTGAGTACAGATCCTTTGCCTCTTTGGTTAGATTTATTCCTAGGAACCTAATGGTTTTGGGTGCCATTGTAAATGGGATCAACTCCTTGATTTGTCTCTCTTCTTTCTTGTTGTTGGTGTATCGGAATGCCACTGATTCCTGTGCATTGATTTTATATCCTACTACTTTACTGAATTCCTGTATGGGTTCTAGCAGTTTTGGGGTGGAGTCTTTTGGGTTTTCCACATACACTATCATATCATCTGCAAAGAGGGAGAATTTGGCTTCCTCTTTGCCGATTTGGATGCCTTTGATTTCTTTTTGTTGTCTGATTGCTGTGGCTAGGACTTCTACTACTATGTTGAATAGCAGTGGTGAGAGTGGACATCCCTGCCACATTCCTGACCTTAAGGGAAAAGCTCTCAGCCTTTCCCCATTGAGAATGATATTCGCTGTAGGTTTTTCATAGATGCCTTTTATGATATTGAGGTATGTACCCTCTAACCCAATACTCTGAAGAGTTTTGATCAAGAAAGGATGCTGTACTTTGTCAAATGCTTTTTCTGCATCTATTGAGAGGATCCTATGATTCTTGTTCTTTCTTTTGTTAATGTATTGTATCACGTTGATTGATTTGTGGATGTTGAAGCAGCCTTGCAGCCCAGGGATAAATCCCACTTGGTCGTGGTGAATAATCCTTTTAATGTACTGTTGGATCCTAATCGCCAGTATTTTGGTGAGAATTTTTGCATCCATGTTCATCAAGGATATTGGTCTGTAATTCTCCTTTTTGATGGGGTCTTTGTCTGCTTTTGGGATCAAGGTAATCCTGGCCTCATAAAATGAGTTCGGAAGTTTTCCTTCCATTTCTATTTTTTGGAAAAGTTTCAGGAGAATAGGTATTAATTCTTCTTTAAATGTTTGGTAGAATTCCCCTGGGAAGCCATCTGGCCCTGGGCTTTTGTTTATTGGGAGAGTTTTGATGACTGCCTCAATTTCCTTAGTGGCTATAGATCTGTTCAGGTTTTCAATTTCTTCCTGGTTCAGTTTTGGTAGTTGATACATCTCTAGGAATGCACCCATTTCTTCCAGGTTATCTAATTTGCTGGCATAGAGTTGCTCATAATATGTTCTTATAATTGTTTGTATTTCTTTGGTGTTGGTTGTGGTCTCTCCTCTTTCATTCATGATTTTGTTGATTTGGGTCCTTTCTCTTTTCTTTTTGATCAGTCTGGCCAGGTGCTTATCATTCTTCATCATTCTTTCAAAGAAACAGCTCCTAGATTCATTGATCTGTTCTACTGTTCTTTTGGTTTCTAGTTCATTGATTTCTGCTCTGATCTTTATGATTTCTCTTCTCCTACAGGGTTTAGGCTTTATTTGCTGTTCTTTCTCCAGCTCCTTTAGGTGTAGGGTTAGGTTGTGTATTTGAGACCTTTCTTGTTTCTTGAGAAAGGCTTGTATTCCTATATACTTTCCTCTCAGAACTGCCTTTGCTGTATCCTAAAGATTTTGAACAGTTGTGTTTTCATTTTCATTGGTTTCCAAGAATTTTTTTAATTCTTCTTTCATTTCCTGGTTGACCCATTCATTCTTTAGTAGGATGCTCTTTAGCCTCCATGTATTTGAGTTCTTTCCGACTTTCCACTTGTGATTGAGTTCTAGTTTCAAAGTTCTGTGGTCTGAAAATATGCAGGGAATGATCCCAATGTTTTGGTACTGGTTGAGACCTGATTTGTAACCTGGGATGTGATCTATTCTGGAGAATGTTCCATGGGCACTAGAGAAGAATGTGTATTCTGTTGCTTTGGGATGGAGTGTTCTGAATATGTCTGTGAAGTCCATTTGATCCAGTGTGTCATTTTAAGTCTTTATTTCCTTGTTGATCTTTTGCTTAGATGATCTGTCCATTTCAGTCAGGGGGGTGTTAAAGTCCCCCACTATTATTGTATTGTTGTCAATGTGTTTCTTTGCTTTTGTTATTAATTGCCTCATATAATTGACTGCTCCCACGTTCAGGGCATAGATATTTACTATTGTTAGATCTTCTTGTTGGATAGACCCTTTAAGTAGGATAGAGTGTCTTTCCTCATCTCTTATTACAGTCTTTGTTTTAAAATCTAATTTGTCTGATATAAGGATTGCCACCCCAGCTTTCTTGTGGTGTCCATTAGCATGGTAAATTGTTTTCCAGCCCCTCACTTTCAATGTGTGGGTGCCTTTGGGTCTAAAATGAGTCTCTTGCAGACAGCAATAGATGGGTCTTGATTTTTAATCCAATCTGATAGTCTGTGTCTTTTGATTGGGGCATTAGTCCATTTACATTCAGGGTAACTACTGAAAGGTATGAATTTAGTGCCACTGTATTGCCTGTAAGGTGACTGTTACTGTATGTTGACTGTGTTCCTTTCTGATCTTTGCTGCTTTTAGGCTCTCTCTTTGCTTAGAGGACCCCTTTCAATATTTCTTGGAGGGCTGGTTTCGTGTTTGCAAATTCCTTTAGTTTTTGTTTGTTCTGGAAGCTTTTGATCTCTCCTTCTATTTTCAATGACAGTCTAGCTGGATATAGTATTCATGGCTGCATATTTTTCTCGTTTAGTGCTCTGAAGATATCTTGCCAGTCCTCTCTGGCCTGCCAGGTCTCTGTGGATAGGCCTGTTGCCAATCTAATGTTTCTACCATTGTAGGTTGCATATCTCTTCTCCCGAGCTGCTTTCAGGATTTTTTCTTTGTCTCTGAGACTCGTAACTTTTACTATTAGATGTCGGGGTGTTGACCTATTTTTATTGATTTTGAGAGGGGTTCTCTGTGCCTCCTGGATTTTGATGCCTGTTTGCTTCCTTACATTAGGGAAGTTCTCTGCTATAATTTGCTCCAATATACCTTCTGCCCCTCTCTCTCTTTCTTCTTCTTCTGGGATCCCACTTATTCTAATGTTGTTTCGTCTTATCGTATCAATTATCTCTCGAATTCTGCCCTCATGATTCTGTAGTTGTTTCTCCCTCTTTTTCTCAGTCTCTTTATTTTCCATCATTTGGTCTTCTATATCACTGATTCTCTCTTCTGCCTCATTTATCCTAGCATTTAGTGCTCCCATTTTTGATTGCACCTCATCAATAGCCTTTTTGATTTCAACTTGGTTAGATTTTAGTTCTTTTATTTCTCCAGAAAGGGTTTCTCTAATAACTTCCACGCTTTTTTCAAGCCCAGCTAGTATCTTTAAAGTCATGATTGTGAACTCTAAGTCCGACACCGTACTAATGTCCGTATTGAGTAGGTCCCTGGCTGACGGTACTACCTCTTGTTCTTTATGCTGAGGTGATTTCTTTCGTCTTGTCATTTTGTCCAGAGGAGAATAGATGACTGAGGGAACCAAATGCTAACAGGTTTACAACGTCCCCAGCAAATATACTGTATACAA
>NW_027400490.1:0-5440 GCF_003265705.2 Callorhinus ursinus
AGCCTTGTGTCTTCCCTTTCCCACACAACCATTTCCAAAACTCAATTCAAATCAGCGATTGGGTCAGTTCAACGTTTCTCATTGATGCTTCTCCCATTCTTCTCCACTTGAGCCTTCTCCTAGTGCGTCTTAGGGATTCTGGTTTCCCTTTTCTCATTGGGGATCCTCTTGCTCACCAAAGTGACTCTCCTAAAACGAAAATTTTTTCATTTCATGCTATGTGCTGCTTTGGAATAAAGACAAGAAGCTATTATGAGTTGTTTAGGCTGGGGATACTAATCTTTAGGTCAGTTGTTGTAAAGAGGCATAAAACCACTTAAATATTTTAATGGCTCCTGTGTACTTGGCCTGCCAAGGACTGGCCCAACCTGCCTCCCCAGAATTGATTTTCTTTGCGTCTCTCCCCCCACCCAACATATGAGTCCCACTGAGCTTCTTGCATTTATCAACCTGTCTTGCCTATTTCTTACCTCATAGACATTCCTTACACTTTGTTTTCTACCCAGAATTATTACGGAGAGAAGAGAGAGACAGAGAGAGAGAGAGACTAGCTCTAAGACCCTTCCTGAATACTTCCCCATCTTCCTTCCACTTGCACAACTGAGCAGCCTCTCTTTGGGACTTCACTACCCTGGTAGATAACTCTGTCTCAAAGTTTATGCTTTATTGCTCTTATTTGTATATCTTTACATCTTCTTTTAGACTATATCCTCTTTGACGGCAAAGAGCCATGTTGTGCACTGCATGCCTAGCAAACAGCCCAGTAGCAGGAACAGAGATGACACAATAATTATTTGTTGAGCTAATTTACTGAATAAGCAACCACTTTGCTCCAAACACATCTGCAATCCTTGGTGTAGCCAGCCATTGGGACTGAAACATTAACCACTCTGGTATGGAATCCAATGTGCCACAATTTTTTTTGTATCATATGAAAGTTTAGTGTTCACTAGGCTCGAGGAAATTAAAATATAAGCAATACATTAATAGCTCTTCTCCATGGAAATAAAAAGCTGTGATAAACGTTTATGTGAATCAATTTTCATCTTAAATCACCTCAGTTTTTCCAATTACATAGTCTCAGTGAAAGTCAATACCATACATCTTTCAGAATTTCCTAACCATAAAGTAACTTGTAGTTTCCTACTTATTTGTGAAAATAAGTATTAGTTCTATGATCTATAGCAAATCTAAAAGCATCTAGTGCTTATTAATGCTAATCAATTCAGAAGCTTACTTACATACCATTTCTCTATCCTACCATCCCTTAGGCCCCTCTCCCCCAAATATAAAGAGCAATTCAACACAGGGAAGGAGGACTGTGATAACTTATTCAAATATTCCTTTATGAATAAAATTTTAGTTAGTAATACCTTTGGGCTACTCCATCAAAATATAACCAATGACTCAAATATGTCCAAAGTCATCAAATTATCAACTTCACCTCAGAAGCCTATTAACCAATGATAAGCTTAAAAATATAACTATAATATATTATAAAGGGAGAACTGATAAAGTATGTAGGTCTTACCCGTTACATGGCACAGCAAGTAAATGTATTAATTAAGCTTCTTCGGTCATAAGCAAAAGACTCCAACTCTGTCTAATGTAAACAAAGGTAGAGAAAGATCTATTGGAAGAATATCAAGACCTCACAGTATAAGTGGGGGAGATTACAGACTTGGGCTCCAAAATAGGCAGTAGGATGGACAGCTCCAAGAGACAAGAATGTAAGAATAGTAGGAATATCCCACAACGGGAAGGATTTGGTTAGAGGGCCTACAACGCAACTGAACTCCAACTATTTTTATTTTCCTCCCTTTATTCAAGACTCACTTCCAGGGATGTGTCCAAATAGCTCAGGTTGGATCATACCTGCCCTTTATGTAGAGGAGAGCAGAGCATTGTATTATAGTCTGTCTTAATGAGCTTGGGCTGCCATAACAGAATATCACAGACTGGTAACTTAAACAACAGAAATGTATTTCCTCACAGCTCTGGAGCCTGGAAGTCTGCGATCGGGATGCCAGCATGGTTGGGTTCTGGTGTGGAGCCTCTTGCTGGTTTTCAGATGGCTGCCTTCTTGCTGTGTCCTCACATGGCAGGAAGAGAGAAGGCTCTCTGGTGTCTCTTCTTATAAGGGCATTAATGCCATCATGAAGACCCCACCCTCATGACCTCACTGAACCCTAGTCACCTCTGAAAGGCCCCACCTCCAAATACCGTCCTATTAGGGATTAGGGCTTCAATGTACGAATTTTAGGGAGACACAAACATTCAGTCCGTAGCACTGATTATAACCCATGAGGAAGATGTAATTGCCCACAGAGGGCATGATGCTGCCTGAACAGCCAGACAATAACAGATTAAATTAGTGAGTAGAGTGACTGAGTAAATGAGGTCACAATATAATTATGGAAGACTGTGAAACTTTGACATACTTAATTGGATTAAGAATAGGGATTAACCAAGTTGGAATAATTTTAATCTGTTATGCTCATTTTGAGATTTGGTGGGGAAAAAACATGAATTCCTTTGGCATCAGAGTACAGGCTCCAAGCAAGCACAAGCATGGAGTACAGACTCCAAGGGGCACGGTGAGTGAAGGGCACATTGCTGATCTCTTATTGTGGGTCAGGCCACTATTCTAGGGCTTTACAGGTACTAATGCACAACAACCACGTGAGCCAAATGCTATTGCAATCCCCATTTTACAAAGGCCCTATGCCTGCAATATCAATTGGTCCCCTCTAGTTAAATCACACCCAAAGTAGTAACAAGCACATGCATGTTGGGGGTTGGTAACGTGGGGCTGGTCCAAGGGCCATGTCAGGTATGGCAGACACAGTGATGAACAAAACAGACAAGACCCCTGTCCTCATGAAGCTGGCATTATAAGGAGGGGAGACATATGATGGATAAGAATAATAGGTAAATATATAGTATGTTTGGAAGTGATTACGCTAGGGAGGGAAATAAAGCATAGAAGCAGCATGAGGATTTGGGAGGAGGGAGGAGCAATCTTAAACAAGATGGATAATAGCAGCATTCCTGTGGAGAACTGACCTGTCAATATTTAAAGGGGTTAAAAACAGGACCTAGGGAAACATTCTCAAAGGACGATGCGTGTGAACCTCTGTTACAGGAAACACTAACCTGGTGAGAAGCTGGAGGAAAATCAGCCCATGTCTTTCCCTCTAACCACCTGCTTCCACACAGGGTTGGGATCAGTGATCCAGCATTCTGCAACTCTTCACTGCATGACTTACACATGTTTAGAGACTGCTCCATACACTTAGCAGCTTTTATAGGTCCAACTAGTCCAACTGAAGCTTTTGGTTCCATCAACGGAACACAACTCAAGACCTGATACTTGCCTCTGGGGTTGGTGGTCATTTTGGATTTCTGCTTGAGCATCTTTCAAGCAATATCAGAATTAGATTAAGACAAGGTTTTCAAGCTCTTCTGCATTGATCAAGGGTGGGGGTGATCCCATGTCCTACACCTCTTCTCACAAACCTCTACTGCCTTGCCCAATCTAAAGGTTTTCTGGCTCAGCATTTTTCTTTTTCCTCAACTGGCAACTCTGCGCCCTGCTGTCCACATGATGCCTCTAAATTCTTACTATCTTTTACCTTCAGGGCTCCCCAAAGGCTATTTTTCATAAATAAATTAAAAACCAAAATGATGACATCTGAAAACAGAACAATCCCAACTGTACTCTCCCTGAGCTATTAAAGTAGCAGAGCTTTGCCATCTAATGTCTGCTTTTCTGGAAGCATAAGATTCCCCTAAGGAGTCCCAGCATTTAAGCATTTAGAAGAAAATATCTTTTGCAGTTCAGAAGGTGCTCCTGAGCAATTGGCAGCCACTCAACACCACCAGGAAGATCCAATGACTCTGACATTATGCTCAGTGATGGGGTGAGCGTCTTTACCAGAAAGGAAAGGGGGGCTGGATTGACTGCCAGTGATAAAATCCAACAGACAAGGAGAATTGACAGGAAAATAAAGAAGCAGGAAGGGGGAAAGACACAGGAGGGTAAAGAGAGTGGTAAAGACAGGCAGGCAGCCTGGCAGCCAGGCAATGGGCAATTGGCATAGCAACAACATCACTGTCACCAGACACTGGACAGTGACCAAACATTGATGGGAGAAAAGGACTTCTGTGGGGTCTGGTCATGGAACCTCAAATGTCTTGGCTACTGACTGTGGTGGGCTGAATTGTGTCCCCCAGAAAGATATGTTGAAGTCCTAACCTCTGGTCCACATCCATGAGAACTTGTTTGAAAATAGGGTATCTGCGGATATAATCAAGATGAAGTCACACAAGTTTAGGATGAGCCCTAAGTCCAGTGATCGGTGTGCTTATAAGGAAAGAGAGATTTAGAGACACGCACACAGGGAAGAAGGTCATGTGTCAACAGAGGCAGGGTGGAAGTGGTGACACCAAGACTTGCCAGCAGCCACCAGAAGCTGGAAAGGCAAGGAAGGCTAGCTCTGGAGCCTTCAGAAAAAGTATGGCCCTCAAGACACCCTGATTTTGGACTTCTGGGTTCCAGAATTGTGAGAGAGTAAATTTCTGTTGCTTTAAGCCACCCAGTTTGTGGCGATATGTTATAGCAGCTCTAGGTAACCAATACAGACAGGAGACCGATCCCAGGATGATGCCTTAATTTGAGCTAGACAGTAGCTGAGCTCATCTTCCAGGTTCAGAGTTAATATCTCATATATTTATTTTCACCCACTTCCTACCTTCACTTCCCACCTTTACTGGATCCAACCAATGGATTATGAAGTTTTCAAAGCACATATTAGAGAAGAGATTGTATGAAGAAAGTAATCCACCATGGAGGTAATTTTTAGGAACTTTATTTTTCAGATGCAATTTTTAATAGAAGTCAGGGCTCCAAATTATCATTCAAACATAAAGAGAGCTTGGAAAAGATTATAGGCTGGTGTCATGTTTGCCAAAATGTCTTCTCCTTAGAACGACTTTTCTCAACCTCCACACTGTTGACATTTGGGGTTGTCATGGGGGGCAGAGAGCTGTCCTGTGCATTATAGGATGTTGAGCAGCATCCTTGGCCTTTATCCGATAGATGCAAATAGCACTCTTCCCTCAGTCATGGCACTTAAGAATATCTGTTGGTGTTGCCCAGTATTCTCTAGGGAGAGGAAGTAAACTTGTCCCTGGTTGAGAACCAGAGTTTTAGAGTCAGTATACTTACCCCATACCTGTACCTTGCACAAATCACTTCAGTGGGGAGAGAAACATCTTCCTGCAGCTTTTACAAAGAAGGAGTCTGGGATAATGAAGTGGATGCAAACTGATGTGGTCTGGACTAGTGATACCATACAGGTATGGGTGGTCCCAATGAATCAAAGGTGACTGAGATGATCCAAACAGGAGGGTTTGGGGAAGGTAAGGATAACACTCA
>NW_027400491.1:0-5005 GCF_003265705.2 Callorhinus ursinus
AGATATTTATTTAGATCTTTCTTCTTTTCTAATATATGCATTTATCACTTACTGACAATAGCCAAAAGATGGAAACCCCAAGTATACATCAACGGATGAATATATAAACAAAATGTAATATATATTTACCATGGAATATTATTCAGCTTTAAAAAGGATTGAAATTGTGATACATGCTAAAACATGGATGAACCTTTGAAATATTATGCTAAGTGAAATAAACCAGAGACAAAAGGACAAATATTGTATGAATCTGTTTTATAAGTGCTGTTTAAATCTCAGCCTCTTTCAAGTGATGTTATCAGCTAGGAATGTCTGAACTACTCACCTAGGTCCATGCTAATTGTGATGAGCCCCCACGGACATTTTCCTAGCCAGACCCAATGTTGTGACTGGACTCGCCCTCATGGTTCTTATTTTGATTTCCAGACACAACTCAGGAACAACCATCAGCTTTGCAGCACAAGATTTATTACTCACAAGTCCTAGAATTACTCACATCATACCTGAGGGCCAACAGTGAGTTCAATGGTGGGAAGAGAAAAATGGAGTACAGAACAGGGGCTCTGCTTTTATTGGGCTCTGAGTGTGAGGTGCCTAGAATTTCATGGGCTCACTATTGGTGAGTTTAAGACATAGTAGCAAGAATTAGGACAAGGAAAGAAAAAGCAGGCTCATGCAAACATTCAATTATCAAGATTATCCAGGGCTTTCTCAAAGGGGAAATTCATGGATGGGAAAGTGACTTGGTTTCTTATCTAGTTGCTTTACTAATAAATGTGTCATATAGCCAACAATGTTTATTCCAAATGGATGTCTTTGAAATGGATACCTCTATAATCAAAAGCTAATGTCAGCCACTGACATTACAGTGAGGTACCTACAAAAGGCAAATTTAAAGAGACAGAAGGGGGAATGGAGGTTACCAGGGGTAGTGGGGAGGAATGGAGAGTTATTGTTTTGTGGGTAGAGAATTTCTATTTGGGATGATGAAAAAGCTCTAGAAATGGACAGTGGTGATGGTTATACAACACTGTGAAGTACTAAATGACACTTAATGCACACCTACAAATGGCTAAAATGACAAATTTTATGTAATGTGTATTTGATTACAATAAAAAGAAATAAATTTTTTTCAAAGCCGTATAGTAATTTAATTCATCTTGACCAAACTAATTTACAATTATCCTTTGTCACATAGTATTCTTATATTGATTACCTTCCGGTTTTAAACTCTTTTGACCCTTTATTCTGATTATCCACTGGGGCACCAATGTTATAATCTATTCCCTTTATTTTTTATTCCTTTTGTGATACCTTTTTTTCTCATAGAGATGATTTTCTTCAGCCATCCTTTAATAGCTGCATAGTTTTCAATTATATAGATGTAGTACATTTCTTTCTTCAATGTAGGTAATTTAGGATATTTCTAATCTTTAATATTATACATAATGTTGCAATAAATATTCTTAGTCCAGGATTTTTCAGCATATTTAGTTATTTCATTAGCACAATTTAAAATGAATTTCAATGTTCAAAGAGTAGAAAACTTACATCTATATTTATGTCTATTTTCCTATCTTAACTTATACCCAAATCTACATGCATATCTATGTTTGTATCTCTATATCTCTCATCTATGTATCTAACCATCTATCATGAGAGAGAGAAACAACAGGAAAGTTGTACCAATTCATACTCCTAGAAGCAGTCTATGGAAGTATAAACTTCCCACCACTATTAACAATGATAGAGAATGTCATTTTTAAAAAAATCTAACTTGAAACACTTGATTTATATGACTTTTATTTCTGGTAAGATGGAAATATTTTCACATTTTTACTGGACATTTGTATTTTTGAAATTTGTCAATTGCCTATCCATGTGTTTTATCCATTCTTCTGTTAAATAACTGGTCTTTTGAGAACTCATTTGTAGAATTATTTTAAAATATGTGTGTGCTGTGCAGAAAAGAAGGTAGCAGTTTTGAGACCACTGTCCTTAGAAAGGCCTGCTTGCAAGGTAGGCCCTTGGCTGGCATCTGGGAACTTATATTTGGGGAGTGTTCTCATGAGTGTCTAATTGATGAGAGGTGTCTTACTGCATTTAAACTGTTTGTACAAACAGTGTGGCTTATGCTGGACACCTGTTTTCCTTCTGGGACTCTGGAATTTTGGCACACACTAGGCAGAAGGTAACTTCAGGATCAGCACCAATAAAGTCCTTCAGCAGCGAGTCTCCAATAAACTTCTCAGATGAATGACATTTCCCATGAGTTTTATATACACAAATTATATACATAATTTATACTGTTTGGAATTAAACATGTCCTCTGTAACTCCATTGGGGGAGGAGTCTTAAAAGTTTGCACCTGGTTTCCTCTGGCCTTCTCCCATGCACCTTTTTTTCCACCCTTGCTGATTTTGTTCTTTTTTGTCTATACTAATCTTAGGCCTAACTGGGACTACAAACTGAGTCCTAGAAGTTGTCCCAGAGAATCGCCAAAGCTGGGAGCAGACTTGGGGACTCCCTGATCATGCATTAATCTTTAATCTTGGAAGTCATGCATATATTATTTCTTACCATTGTCTTTTTAAATGTGGGCAAATCAAAATATTCATTCCCCACATTCACACTTCTCAAAGCACTTCCTGCTGAAGTTCCTTCCTGTTGCTCATTTCTTGTGCAATCCTATTTTCATTCTGCCCTGCTTATGTGACAATCCCGGCGAAACTTCAAAGATAGGCTGCAGGAAAATTATTAACAGAGGTGCTTTCTTAGATAGTACCTGCAGTATTGCCTAAGTTTCTAGACATTACATATTTTTGGTCTCTGAATCTGTGAAGACAAATTCTTAAAGTCATTCAGGTATGAAGTATTTATCAAGATCAGCTGCTGACTATGAGTTCCAACTCAACTCCATATGCCATTTAAATGGTATAAATTCCTCCTAGCTCCTTGAACTATTTTATTATTTTTACTTCTCAACGTTATGAATTTTCATCTTTTCCTAGTTTTTATAAGTAGGTTTTTAAATGAGGAATGGGAGAACTGAAGCATGGGCTGCAAACCAGGCAGGGATTTAAATGGCAAATATTTTAATATATTTTCTAGCAGTTATTTTTCTCCATGCAAAATCTTTAACAGAGATCTTCAACAGAAATCTTTGACAGAAAATGTAAACTCTAGGTTTGTAACTCTGTTAATAAAGGAACACTCATACATTTGAGAAGGGAAAAAATATAAAGAAGAGCTTTCAGAAGATAACATCCCATTTAAAGGAAAAAAAGTGATTCAGGTAATTTAATATAAACTCTTAAAAAGCAGGAAAAAATATTCAAGTTAATTAGAAGTAAAAATTGCTTTTATGTTGTTTTATGCAATTCTGCTTCTGCGGAGTAAAATTAAATATCTTTATAAAATTAAGTCTCTTGGTACAAGCTGCCAACTATGCAAATAATTTTGTCATTTTT
This sequence comes from Callorhinus ursinus, assembly GCF_003265705.2. NCBI lineage: Eukaryota > Metazoa > Chordata > Mammalia > Carnivora > Otariidae > Callorhinus > Callorhinus ursinus. The sequence continues at coordinate 3,474 of NW_027400491.1, forward strand.
AGAACATGCTGAAAAAAAACATCATTTGCTGTATTAAACGGACAAGAGATGGCTTCAGAACAGACAGAAGATGGCCATGACAGGAAAAATAGAATCCAATGTCCTGGGAAAGAAATAAAACCAACACAGGAATAGAAACCTATAAAAGCAGCACTAGATGGCCATTTGTCTATCAGCAACAATGACCACAAGAATTCCCCCCAAAATAGCCCATGAAACAGACCATAATAACAATGAAATTTCTAAATCAGATTTTCAAACTAAGATAAGAAAATCTATAAATCTATGTATTTCATGACTTTTCTGTTTTTGAGGTCTAAATTTGGTATCTCTCTTTTGGCTAGAATATTTCCTCAAGTTATATGTTTAAATAATGATACACAGGCCATTTATTTTCTGACTCATTTTTGTAGTATGTCTTTCTGTTTATTTTCAAATGTCTTTAAAAATGTAGCTTGTTATAAAATTCTTGCTTCCCGTTTCTTATTTCCAACATGATGGAATATGGAGTTCAACGAATCCTCCCTCCAAGAAGTTACTTTATAATGGGACAAAGTTGTCAAAAAAAAAAAACCATCAATTTCAATATTCTGGAAATTAACCAAAGGCATACAACCAAACTAAGAAGAATCTATTCACAAGAACTCCTGAACTTCAAGTTAGAACGGAACCGGTCTCTAGCATTCTTGCTTAAAGTTGCTCCCATCCCTTTCTCAGAAGCCCTGTGAGTGGTCCTTTGACCAGGAGAGGGCTGACTGGGAAACCAGTGCCTTTCATGCCGCTGTTGGAGGAAGCTCACTCATCTTGGAGCATTGTCAGTCACAGTTGGAACCTGCCACAAGCAAACAAGGACAGCCAGCAGCTTGCCTGAGATGTAATCCAGTTTGGATGTCCCAGAAGATTAGCTAGGGATTTAACAGTAAGCTTTAGAAGGTGAGACAGTCTTTGGGGACTTGATAAGCTATCTATAGGTCCTGGTTGACTGGAGGCTTGCAGACACATAGCAGAGAATAGAGAGAACCCAAGTCATCCAAATATCACTGGCCAAGAAGCCTGGACATTAAAGAAGACAAGCTGAAGAAGAGTCCAGTGGAAAGTGAAAGCTGGGGCAAATTTGAAAACATTTGGGTTTACTTGCAAATCAGTACATCAGCACAGAGTAGAGACTTGATGGTTCAAGGTGTTTGAGCCCCATTGCTCACAAATTCAGCTCTGTATTCACAGGGACACACCATAAAAAGCCAAACTTAAAAATAAAATCAAGGAAAATAAACTAAGCAGAGATATGAAGTTGCACACTGTGGAGGAACACAGTCTTTATCATTTAAACCAGACCAATTACCAAACAAACAAAATAAATTTAAAAATGTATGAATTTGGGGTTGTGACAATATATTATCTAAAATGTCTAATATTTGGTGGAGCAAGATGGCGGAGGAGTAGGAGACCTGGATTTCGTCTGGTCTCAGGAATTCAGCTGGATACAGATCAAACCATTCTGAACACCTACGAACTCAACAGGAGATCGAAGA
>NW_027400491.1:5105-5439 GCF_003265705.2 Callorhinus ursinus
GGGGGGGGGGGAGGGGGCCTCCGGCGGCCGCTTCTGGCAAGTGCTAGAGCCTGGAGCACAAGATCGGAACTTTTAGAAGTTGGCTCCACTGAGGGCCGTCGCTCCAGTGGCTAAGCTGAGGGTGGAACCCTCGTGGGACAGTGTGGTCTCAGGACACCCGGGGTCACAGAAAGACCGGGGGAGCCTGAGTGCGCCAGAGCTCCCAGGGATCGGAGCGGGGAAGCCGGCTGCAGAGAAGGAGCCGAGGCGCGGGCTCTCAGCTCGGGGTGGCCATAAACTGTGATCCGCGGCCCAGTCAGGCCACTGCTCCTCCAGCAGGGACCCAACAAGCGGC
>NW_027400492.1:0-2354 GCF_003265705.2 Callorhinus ursinus
AGAGCACTGCACGCCCGCCCCAGGGAACCCACACTTTCAGCGGTTCCTCGGCCGAAAAGAGGAGAAAGACACTCACGCTGACCCACGCCCGTGACCCTCACCCCCGGAAACCTCGATGAGGCGCTGGCACATCAGGCCTCCCGTGCCCCTATGTCTTAAGGTTCACCCAACATTGGCTCCTGAGGGGTCAGTCCCCAGACTCTGGCTCCAAAGCCCCACAGATTCGGGACACCCGAGCAATATCGAGTGACTCAGGCTGCCACAGAGAAGGAAAATGCGCCATTTGGTACTCGGAAAGCATTCAGAGCAGGAGAACTCTCAATGCCCATCCCAAGAAACGCACAAATTTTGCGCCCTCTGGCGGGAAGCCCTGAGCCTGACACCCAACCTGACCCACGCCCTCAAGACAAATCCCCGGGGAAGCAGGCCACAGTGCTGGCACGTTGGGCCTGCCCTGCCGCTAGGCCCTCACCCTATCCCTTGAGGGCCTTTGAGGGCCTCTGGCCCCAGAGGCCTGGCTCTAAAGCCACAAGGATCGTGGCACCTGAGCAATACCAGAGGATGCAGCCTGGCTCCCAGGGGGAAACTGCACCGCTGGGAACTAGGGCAAAGCTTTCCGAATAGGAGCACTTTGCGTGCCCACCGGTGAAATGCCACTTTGAACGGCCCCCTGCCCACCAACCCTGAGCCTGACACTCACCCTGACCCACACCCCCGACTCGGATCCCCCGCACCCCAAAGCTGGCTCCAGCGTGGCCCCACGGAGGATTCTGAAAGCTCTGTCCCCAGGCGCCCGGCTTCAAAGCCCCAGGGACCGGGGACACCTGACGAGGGCCAGAGGACTCAGCCTGCCATGAAAAAGTAAAACGTGCCATGGGCAACTCCTGTAAGCATTCCGAGTGGGAGAACTGTGCCGGTCCGGCCCCACGAGCCCCAAGTTCAACATGCCCAGGCCGCAATCCCTGAGCCTGACACTCCCCGCCGACCCACGGCCTCAACTCAGACCCTGGGAAGCTCATCATAGCGACAGCACCTCAGGCCTGGCGTGCCCCTAAGCCCTAAGCCTCACCCTATGTTGGCATCTGAGCGGGTCTGTCCCCGGAGCCTTGCTCCAAAGCCCCCCAGGGATGGCAGTAACTGAGTGACACTAGAGGACTCCAACACCAAAAGGAACGCAAACACACTACTTTCAAATCCGGAAAGCGTTCAGAACACGGGAATTCTGAATGCCCATCCCAGCCAATGCACACATTTGGCTCCTTCTGGCAGCCAACCCTGAACCGGTATTGCTCAGGTGTCCTGAATCTTTGGGGCTTTGGAGCCAGAGTCTGGGGACTGAACCCTCTGCAGCCAACGTCGGGTGAACGATAAGACATAGGGGCATGGGAGGCCTGATGTGCCGGCGCCGCATCGAGTTTTCCGGGGCTGAGGGTCACGGGCGAGGGTCAGCGTGAGTGTCTTTAGTCAGAAGGAGTGTCTTGCTCCTCTTCTCGGCTCGGGGATGGCTGAAAGTGTGGGTTCCCTGGGGCAGGCGTGCAGGGTTGGGATTAGGCCCTAGGGGCAGGGCAGGCAGAGATCTCCTGGTCTCAGCACTTTCAGAAGTGCCAAATGGCGCATTTTGCTTTGTGGTGTCAGTCTGTGTCCTCTGGTATTGCTCAGGTGGCTCAAATCCCTGGGGCATGGAGCCAGGGACCAAGGGAGAGACCTCTCCGAAGCCACGTGAGGGTTAGGGTTAGGGTTAGGGTTAGGGTTAGGGTTAGGACTAGGGTTAGCCCTGATCTGGCCATGCTGGGGCCAGCTTTGGGATGCGGGGGATCCGAGTTGGGCGTGTGGGTCAGGGTGAGTGTCAAGCTCAGGGTTGGCGGCAGGGGGCCGTTGAAAGTGGCTGTTGGTTGGGATGGGCATTCTGAGAAGTCCTGTTCTAAACGCTCTCCAGAGCTGCAAGTAGTGCATTGGAATTCTTTGTGGCGTTGGAGTCCTCAGATGTCGCTCAGTTACTGCCATCCGTGGGGCTTTGGAGACAGCCTTATGGATCCAGAAACTTAGAAGCCAACCTAGGGATAGACCTAGGGCCTAGGGTCATTGGAGCCCTGATCTGGCCACGCTGGGGCCAGCTTTGGGGTGCGGGGTATCCAAGTCAGGGGTGTGCGTCAGGGTGAGTGTCAGGCTCAGGGTTGGCGGGCAGGGGGCCGTTGAAAGTGGCATTTCATGTTTATTATCTTTATTATAAAGGTCAGCATAAAATTGCCCTCAAAACTTTACAAGGATATTACTAAAAAAAGAAAGAATGGAAGAAAGAAACAAAGAAAAAGAAGAAAGAAAGAAAGAAAGAAAGAGAGAGAGAGAGAGAGAGA
>NW_027400492.1:2454-4619 GCF_003265705.2 Callorhinus ursinus
AGAAAAAAGAAAGAAAGAAAGAAAAAGAAAAAACAAGGAAAGGACGGGAAAATTTTACCCCTAATATCTCTCATGAACATAAATACAAATATCCTTAACAAAATATTACAAAATCAAATCTAGAAATAAAGGTTAATATATGTCAGTAAGGAGGGTTTACTCGAACTATGCAAGGTTTAACTAATATTTGAAAAATGAACCACCACATGGTTCTGCTAATGTAATCCATGATACTGACAGAATAAAAGTGAAGAATAATAAGATTATTTCCATAGATTCAAGAAATGATTTCAACATTCATTTATAGGAAAACAAAGATTCTTAGCAAACTTGGAGTAGAAACATTCCATACATTGATGATGATTAAATTTCTAGCAAACATTATATTTGAGAAGGAAGCTAAACGAAATGACCAATGGAATAGTATAGAGTCCAGAAACAGCTCCAATACACGGACAGTCAAACAATTCATGACTACTGTGTCCTGCAGTGCAGGAAGGAGAACACAGTCTTTCAATATATGGTTCCAGGTCAATGGATGTCCTTGTGGGAGAAAAGACAATTCAACCTTATACACAAAAATCAATTTCAATCTGATTATGGGTATAAATGTGAAAATTACAACAAGATGGATTGAAATAATATTCTGCATGAATTTTAAAGCTTTCTTTTTCTTTTTAGAGAGAGAGCATATGTGAGTCAGGGTGGGGAGGGGCAGAGGGAGAGAAAGAGAGAGAATCTCAAGCAGACTCTGGCTGAGCCTGGAGCCAGATGTGGGGCTCAAACTCATGACCTTGAAATCATAACCTGAAGTGAAATCAAGAGCCAGATGCCAATGGACTGAGCCACCCAGGTGCCCCTCATCATGAATTTTGAGTGGGAAAAGATCTATGAAATCAGACAAAGTTTTAACCTTCATAGAAGAATTTATTTAAATTGAAAAATAGTAAATTTAAGAGCATCACTTTACCAAAAGTCCCATGAAGAGAGGCAATGCACACAATGTGTGTGTGAGTGTGAGTGAGTGTGTGTCTGTCTGTCTATCTATCTCAAAGAAAGAACTATCCAAAGAATTCCTACAAATCAATAATAAAAAGACAGAAAATCTAAAAGAACAGTCACTTCACCTATCCAAATGGCCAATACATAAAAACGTATTTAACTTCAGGGTATTTTGCTGAGTGAAATAAGTCAGACAGAGAAAGACAAATACCATAAGATTTCACTTACATGAGGAATCTAAAAAGCAAAACAAATAAAAGCAGGAACAGACCCACAAATACAGGGAACAAACTGTTGCCAGAGGAGAGGGGTAAGGATGGGCAAAATGAGTGAAGGGGAGTGGGAGGTATAGGCTTCCAGTTATGGAATGAATAAGTTAAGGGAATAAAAGTTACAACATAAGGGATATAGTCAGGTGTATCATAATGGTGTTGTATGGTGACAGAGGGTAGCTACACTTGTGGTGAGTATAGCATAACATAGAGAGTTGTTGAATATGTTGTACACCTGAAACTAAAGTATCATTATGTGTCAAATATACTTCAATTAAAAGTTGAAAATAAAAAAATAAATGCAAATAGAAAAGGAAATGTACTTGCTAATCATCAGGGAAAATTATAATGACAAAACAGGGTCATTACACATTCAAGTATTGCTCCACAAGAATGTTGTATTTTACTCTGAAAGGAATGCAGCTCCTCAAGGTTTGCATTAGCAGAATTTGAAAGCACATATGGGAGTGGATGTTACAGAATATGAAATATAACACTTGAATGATCTGAATTTAATGGCATTGGTGCTATCATCCAGAGCACAGGTTATGATGAACTGGCTGTCTTCCACATTGGCTACCTGAAGTTTGAACTCAATGACAGTCTATGGTAAATAAGGGTGAAAAGCTGGAAAGTCCCTGGTACCCTGTGGAAAAAGGAATCAGTGGGCTCTGGAAGATGGGAATTGTGGAGTATCTCTAATGCAATAAGCTCAGCCACCCTCTAAACATACCTTGTGGAAAGCCTGGAGAACATTTTCTTCATGAAGGCATTAAGAAATGTTTTGGTAAGGAGGGCATTAGTATTCTTAAAATATTCTGTGGTATCTAACTCCCGAGGACCAGTGATGATGGTGGGGAATGCAGCAGTGGAATTGGGCCACCTGATATT
>NW_027400492.1:4719-5439 GCF_003265705.2 Callorhinus ursinus
TACAGGGATCTGTGGTGCTGTATAATTTATCACAGGATTCTTAAAAATAAAATATTTGGTGACCTACTAAGGTGTTATTTGGAATATATTAGCAGAAAAAAATATGGGTCTAAGGGCAGAAAGATAATTTGAATCAACACAATGGGGGATTCATGACTAGTTCACAGACCCAGATCCTCTTACTTGAGAAGTAGAGCAGCTTGAAGAAAGGACCCTGCAATGCAGCAAAATACTATTAAAGATTCTTCCCTCAAGTCTTCCCTAGAGGGACATTTCAGTCACTTAACAAGTTGGCTACACATGGGAGAAGGAAGTTGCCAGTCCCTGGGGATCTGGTTATTCCCCAATGCTACTCTGATGACTCCCTGGCATCTGAACATGAAAGAAGACATGGGGCTGAGCTTTAACTGATTCACTTTGATTCTTTATTGTCTTTATCCTCTGAGAGAAAAGTGAAAGGTAGTTTTGCTCCGTGACCTACTATGAAATGCAATTGAAACTTTAATAGCTTCAAACAGCATTGGGAGAAGTTAAATTTCATAGTGTAGAATCAAAGTGAGATCATAAACCCCAGCAACTCCATGCAACACTTTACTGATATCCTGTGGGTCATGCTCTTCTCTTAAGTGGAAATATTCCTTGCTCTTTTTCTGACTTTAAACATTAAATATTAGTGTCTTTATTCTGAATCCTTGAGAAATTTTCCTCCAGTTATCCAGA
>NW_027400493.1:0-4039 GCF_003265705.2 Callorhinus ursinus
CCTTGCTTCCCTTCCCTTTGGCGATGTTTCTAGGAAGAAGTTGCTGCAGCTGAGGTCAAAGAGGTTGCTGCCTGTGTTCTCCTTTAGGATTTTGATGGACTCCTGTCTCACGTTTAGGTCTTTCAACTATTTGGAGTCTATTTTTGTGTGTGGTGTAAGGCAATGGTCCAGTTTCATTCTTCTGCATGTAGCTGTCCAATTTCCCCAGTACCATTTGTTGAAGAGACTGTCTTTTTTCCATTGGATATTCTTTCCTGCTTTGTCAAAGATAAGTTGACCACAGAGTTGAGGGTCCATTTCTGGGCTCTCTATTCTGTTCCATTGATCGATGTGTCTGTTTTTGTGCCAGTACCATACTGTCTTGATGATGACAGCTTTGTAATAGAGCTGGAAGTCTGGAATTGTGATGCTCCAAGCTTTGCTTTTCTTTTTCAATATTCCTCTGGCTATTCGGGGTCTCTTCTGGTTTGATACAAAGTTTAGGATTATTTGTTATATTTCTTTGAAAAAAGTGGATGATATTTTGATGGGGATTGCATTGAATGTGTAGATTGCTCTAGGTAGCATTGACATCTTCACAATGTTTGTTCTTCCAATCCATGAGCATGGAATGTTTTTCCATTTCTTTGTGTCTTCTTTAATTTCTTTCATGAGTATTTTATAGTTTTCTGAGTACAGATCCTTTGCCTCTTTGGTTAAATTTATTCCTAGGTATCTTATGGTTTTGGGTGCATTTGTAAATGGGATCGACTCCTTGATTTGTCTCTCTTCTGTCTCGTTGTTGGTGTATAGGAATGCCACTGATTTCTGTGCATTGATTTTTTATCCTGCTACTTTACTGACTTCCTGTATGAGTTCTAGCAGTTTTGGGGTGGAATCTTTTGGGTTTTCCACATACAGTATCATATCATCTGCAAAGAGTCAGAGTTTGACTTCCTCCTTGCTGATTTGGATGCCTTTGATTTCTTTTTGTTCTCTGATTGCTGTGGCTAGGACTTCTAATACAATGTTGAATAACTGTGGTGATAGTGGACATCCCTGCCACGTTCCTGACCTTAGGGGAAAAGCTCTCAGCTTTTCTCCATTGAGAATGATATTCACTGTAGATTTTTCATAGATGGCTTTTATGATATTGAGGTATGTACCCTCTATCCCTAAACTCTGAAGACTTTTGGTCAAGAAAGGATGCTGTACTTTGTCAAATGCTTTTTCTGCATCTATTGAGAGGATCATATGATTCTCGTTCTTTCTTTTGTTAATGTATTGTATCACGTTGATTGATTTGTGGATGTTGAACCAACCTTTCAGCCCAAGGATAAATCCCACTTGGTCATGGTGAATAATCCGTTGAATGTACTGTTGGATCCTGTTGGCTAGTATTTTGGTGAGAATTTTTGCATCCATGTTCATCAAGAATATTGGTCTGTAATTTTCCTTTTTGATGGGGTCTTTGTCTGGTTTGGGGATCAAGGTAACAGTGGCCTCATAAAATGAGTTTGGAAGTTTTCCTTCCATTTCTTTTTTTTGGAAGAGTTTCAGGAGAATAGGTATTAATTCTCCTTTAAGTGCCTGATAGAATTCCCCTGGGAAGCCATCCTGCCCTGGGCTTTTGTTTGTTGGGAGACTTTTGATGACTGCTTCAATTTCCTTACTGGTTATAAGTCTGTTCAGGTTTTCCATTTCTTCCTGGTTCAATTTTGGTAGTTGATACATCTCTAGGAATGCACCCATTTCTTCCACGTTTTCTAATTTGCAGGCATAGAGTTGCTCATAGTATGTTCATATAATTGTTTGTATTTCTTTGGTGTTGGTTGTGATCTCTCCTCTTTCATTCATGATTTTGTTCATTTGGGTCATTTCTCTTTTCGTTTTGATAAGTCTGGCCAGGGGTTTATCAATCTTGTTAATTCTTTCAAAGAACCAGCTCCTAGTTTCGTTGATCTGTTCTACTGTTCTTTTGGTTTCTAGTTCATTGATTTCTGCTCTGATCTTTATTATTTCTCTTCTCCTGCTGGATTTAGGCTTTATTTGCTGTTCTTTCTCCACCTCCTTTAGGTGGAGGGTTAGGTTGTATATTTGAGACCTTTCTTGTTTCTTGAGAAAGGCTTGTATTGCTATATACTTTCCTCTTAGGACTACCTTTGCTGTATCCCAAAGATTTTGAACAGTTGTGTTTTCATTCTCATTGGTCTCCATGAATTTTTTTAATTCTTCTTTAATTTCCTGGTTGACCCATTCATTCTTTAGAAGAATGCTCTTTAGCCTCCATATATTTGAGTTCTTTCCGACTTTCCTCTTGTGATTGAGTTTTAGTTTCAAAGCACTGTGGTCTAAAAATATGCAGGGAAGAATCTCAAACTTTTGGTACCGGTTGACACCTGATTTGTGACCTAGGATGTGATCAATTCTGGAGAATGTTCTATGGGCACTAGAGAAGAATGTGTATTCTGTTGCTTTGGGATGGAATGTTCTGAATATGTCTGTGGAGTCCATTTGGTCCAGTGTGTCATTTAAAGTCTTTATTTCCTTGTTGATCTTTTGCTTAGATGATCTGTCCGTCTCAGTCAGGGGGGTGTTAATGTCCCCCACTATTACTATATTGTTGTCATTGTGTTTCTTTGCTTTGTTATTAATTGCCTTATATAATTGGCTGCTCCCATGTTCAGGGCATAGATATTTACAATTGTTAGATCTTCTTGTTGGATAGACCCTTTATGTAGGATATAGTGTCCTTCTTCATCTCTTATTATAGTCTTTGTTTTAAAATCTAATTTGTCTGATATAAGGATTGCCACCCCAGCTTTCTTTTGGTGTCCATTAATATGGTAAATGGTTTTCCACCCCCTCACTTTCAATCTGGGGGTGTCTTTGGGTCTAAAATGAGTCTCTTGCAGACAGCATATTGATGGGTCTTGTTTTTTAATCCAATCTGATAGCCTGTGTCTTTTGATTGGGGCATTTAGCCCATTTACATTCAGGGTAACTATTGAAAGGTATGAATTTAGTGCCATTGTATTGCCTGTAAGGTGACTCTTACCATATATTGTCTGTGTTCCTTTCTGATCTATGTGGCTTTTAGGCTCTCTCTTTGCTTCCAGGACCCATTTCAATATTACTTGGAGGGCTGGTTTCGTGTTTGCAAATTCCTTTAGTTTTTGTTTGTCCTGGAAGCTTTTTATCTCTCCTTCAATTTTCAATGACAGCCTAGCTGGATATAGTATTCTTGGCTGCATATTTTTCTCATTTAGTGCTCTGAAGATCTCATGCCAGTCCTTTCTGGCCTGCCAGGTCTCTGTGGATAGGTCTTTTGCTAATGTAATATTTCTACCATTTTAGGTTACATATCTCTTCTCCTTAGCTGCTTTCAGGATTTTCTCTTTGTCTCTGAGACTCGTAAGTTTTACTATTAGATCCCGGGGTGTTGACCTATTTTTATTGATTTTGAGAGGGGTTCTCTGTGCCTCCTGGATTTTGATGCCTGTTTCCTTCCTCACATTAGGGAAGTCCCCTGCTTTTCTTTGCTCCAATACCCCTTCTGCCCCTCTCTCTCTTTCTTCTTCTTCTGGGATCCCAATTATTCTAATGTTGTTTCGTCTTATTGTATCGCTTATCTCTCGAATTCTTCCCTCGTGATCCTGTAGTTGTTTCTCTCTCTTTTTCTCAGCTTCTTTATTTTCCATCATTTGGTCTTCTATATCACTGATTCTCTCTTCTGCCTCATTTATCCTAACAGTTAGTGCCCCCATTTTTGATTGCACCTCATTAATAGCCTTTTTGATTTCGACTTGGTTAGATTTTAGTTCTTTTATTTCTCCAGAAAGGGTTTCTCTAATAACTTCCACGCTTTTCTCAAGCCCAGCTAGTATCTTTAAAGTCATGATTCTGAACTCTAGGTCCGACATCGAACTAATGTCCGTATTGAGTAGGTCCCTGGCTGATGGTACTACCTGTTGTTCTTTTTGCTGAGGTGATTTTTTTTCGTCTTGTCATTTTGTCCAGAGGAGAATAGATGAATGAGAGAACAAAATGCTAACAGGTT
>NW_027400493.1:4139-5438 GCF_003265705.2 Callorhinus ursinus
AAGATGAAAATTATAAAAGATTTTATAAAAGGAATTGATAAGAATTTGTTTGAAAAAGAAAGAAGAAGATTTAAAAAAAAAGAGAAAAAAAAAGGGAGAGAATGTGATCAGGCAGGAGACTAGAACAAAGCCATACACTAGTGATTTAGGGTATATTTTGATCTGTTAGAAGAAACTGTATCTCAAAAGTTTAAAGACAGAACACCTTATATATATATGCCAAAAAGAAGGGTAACTACTATGAAGGGATAAAATATGACTTTAAAAATGAAAAATAAAAAATGTTTTTTTAAAAAGGGATTGATAAGCTGTTGGTTGAAAAAGGGAAAAAGAAAAAAAAAGTTAAAAAATGAACTTTGAAAAACTAATGAATCATGGTAAAAAAAAGCCATGAATTCTATGTGCAGTATTCCCCTAGCGCTGGGGTTCTCCATTTCTGCTTGATGGGTAAACTTGGTCTTGGCTTGCTGGCTGTTCGTGCTGATCTTCTGGGGGAGGGGCCTGTTGCTGTGGTTCCCAAATGTCTTTGCCGGAGGGGGAATTGCCCCGCCCTTGTCGGTCCGGGCTAAGCAAGGTGCTCGGGTTTGCTCTCAGGAGTTTTGTTCCCTGCAAGCTCTCGGTACAGCTTTGGAGGACCAGGGTGAAAATGGTGGCCTCCCAATCTCCACCCGGAGGAGCCAAGAACTCAGGGCCCCGCTCCTCAGTGCGTCCCCAGAGAAAAGCAGTCACTGCCGTCTCCCTGGTCTCCGGCCGCACTCCGTGCTCACCCGGCCTGTGACCGAGCATTTCTAACTCTGGCACCTGACACCTTGTGGAGTCTCCAAACCCAGCAGATCCCTGTGGTGCGCTCCCGCGCCGCTCCCCCGGGGGGACGAAGGGGAGTCTCCCCGGATCTGCCACTTGTTGGGTCCCTGCTGGAGGAGCAGTGGCCCGACTGGGCCGCGGATCACAGTTTATGGCAAACCCGCGCTGAGAGCCCGCACCTCGGCTCCGTCTCTGCAGCCGGCTTCCCTGCTCCGATACCCAGGAGCTCTGCCGCACTCAGGCACCCCCGGTCTCTCTGTGACCCCGAGGGCCCTGAGACCACACTGTCCCGCGAGGGTTCCACCCCCCGTTTAGCCACTGCAGCAACGTCCCTCAGCGGAGCCGGCTTCTAAAAGGTCCGATTTTGTGCTCCGCGGCTCTAGCACTTGCCAGAAGCGTCTGACAGAGGCCCCCTCCCCCGCCGTCTATCCTCCCGAATATCACCTCAGATTCACTTCTCCGCACGTCCTACCTTCCAGTAAGTGGTCGCTTCTC
>NW_027400494.1:0-5437 GCF_003265705.2 Callorhinus ursinus
AGGCCGTGCTGCTGCCCAAGAAGACCGAGGGCCACCACAAGGCCAAGTGAGGAAGTTAGAAACAACAAAAGGCTCTTTTCAGAGCCACTTCCATGGTCCTAAAAAGGTGACACTTGTCATTTTATGGTACTACCAGGTGTTGATTTGGGACGCCTGTTTCCACTTAGGCTTTAGTCCTAGCTAATCCTTAATCCTTGTCCACATTTCAGAATTGGTTTTTAGTGGCCGAGGACAGGCTGCTCCTGCACTAGGAAGTTAACACAATGATTATTGTGAATTGAGGCTACTTGGGAAGCAGCCAGATACTAAGCACTTGGACCTTCGTGTTTAACGCAAAAGCAGGAATTAAACCTACGTGAAAAATGCCCTCCCTATACTAAAAAGAAAAGTTTTTGTCGCCAGAGTTAAGTGGACCGTAAAGGTTGAGGAGTTGTAGAAACAAACCTTAACATTTTACTAATCTGAGCTCAGATTTTGCTTCTATTTCCTAATTCAGGCTCAAGTATCTTTTTTATCTTGTCAAGTCCTCACACATTTGTCTATAAAGTATAAAAACTACCTCCTTGGTCATTTCTTTGGGGTTGAAAATTTCAGTGGGCCTCTGCATGTAATAAAATGTGCTTTTCCTCCTGTTAAATCTGTCCCATGTCAATTTATTCCTTAAACCAGGTAGGGTAGAAGGGTACCCATGTCAATTTATTCCTTAAACCAGAAGGGTAGAAGAAAAAATTGTTTACCTTCCCTATAGTATCTAGGATACATTGCCAACAGGTTGACATTTGTGAACTAAATAGACTATTATTTCAGTCATTTATATTGAATATACAAAAACAATAAATTAACTCAAGATGATTACATCTAAGTCCATATCTGCAAATTAGTTGGGGGTGGTTTATGGGTGACAAAGTTTACTATCAAATCAAAGCAACCTTGCGGGGGATGCAGGAGTGGTTTCCATAAATGGCACACAGAAACCCAGTGGGGGTGTCAGGAAGGTAGGAAATCTTGTATCTTAAAACACTTGCCTTTAAAGAATTTTTTTCATGATGCTTACCAAAAGTACTCAAGTACAATTTAGAGTATTCTAATTATCCATATTACTACCTGACAGCACATACATTACCACACTGCCAAATGAGATCTTCAATACAGCAGTACAAGCTTGGTGATGCCAAGGCTGATAGTGCTATTAACTTGATTCCAAGTTTTGATGATGGAGACCCCCAGTTTGAAAAAAAAAAAAAAAGACTTCTGAAAAGCCAAAGGCTGTTTTGAGAATAGTGAGATCAAAGATCCTGGTATGTAGTCCATGTTCCTATATAAGGCAAAGCAAATCTCTCCACTCTAGGCCTCAGAAAGGATTGGAATGTTTATTCCACTTACTAGTTTTGCCATCTCAAGAAACGGAGACACAAAGACTATTTCTTCTGTTTCCTCTTTTATTGAATTTTAATGTACTTAAACTTTCCATAAATACTTATTTCATATTCAGGTACAGTGCATTAAGGACACACCAATAAAACACTGCTTATCCAAAAGAAATGCAATCTAATGGGAAGAATCACACAAAAGCAAATAATTAAAACACAATATAGCAAGAGACGTAAGTACAGGAAATTAGGAGGGCATAGAGGAGTAAGGTCTGTGAGAAGGAACATCTGATCTAAAGGTTAAAGGAAATTGGGAATTAGAGGAAAGTATGGGGATCTCCGCAGAGAATGAACATCATTAGACTCATGGCTTGTGTTATGTTCAGGCAAATGACATGAAGTTTGATACTGGCAATAAAGCAGACAGGATGGAGCCAGAGCAGATCTGCAGGCCACGCCATTGGTTTAAAATACTACTTTATATACTAATGACTCCTAAATCTTTATGTCCATCCCAGACTTACCTCCTGAGCTCAGACGTGCATACTCATTCTTGTAGATCTCCAGGAAACTCGAAATGCCTATCCAACTGGTCAACACCATCACTACTCCTCCAGGGGCCTTCTTAATAAATGGCCCCACCATCCACATTAGCACGAGCCAAAATGATCCGGTGTCACTATTTGTTTTTGTGTGCCATTCCTATAGCAAAACTCAAGTTCTAGTACAGGGTGATGAGAGAACCTTGAAAGCCCAGAAAGAGCTTAGGTAGAAGGCCACAAGATGACCAGTTTAGCACATGGAGTGTTTTGAAAAGCATGGAGTATCCGTGTCCACAGAACTAAAAATGTCCACATTTAGGGCGTCTGGGTGGCTCAGTTGGTTGAGCGACTGCCTTCGGCTCAGGTCATGATCCTGGAGTCCCGGGATCGAGTCCCGCATCGGGCTCCCTGCTCAGCAGGGAGTCTGCTTCTCCCTCTGACCCTCTTCCCTCTCGTGCTCTCTCTCATTCTTTCAAATAAGTAAATAAAATCCTTTTTAAAAAATAAAATAAAAATGTCCACATTTAACTAGAACCACTTGCTGCTCCTGAATAAATCTTCATATAATCAGAACCAAAAGACTAATTTGGAGAATTCAATTTCATGCTTTATCTCCAGGAGAGGGGGCTCTGCCCAGGCAGCAAGAGTATTGATCAGTGGGGACAGGGACTTCTGTGGGTGCTTTGTTTCCCAGCCCATATGAAAGGAAGGCACTGCTTAACACTCAAGAATACCATTCTGGTTAGAATTTGGCCTTAGAGTGGATCACCATGGCCTCAAGTGTGTGTTGGGGAGTGATTTGTGAGGGAGGGTTCACATCTACATTTCCTTCCAGGGGAAGGCAGATTACTGACAGGACACAGAATACTTTCTTTTCCTGGAAGGTATTAGGACATTTCTAACTGGTAAAATATTGGCACCATCCTAAATTCCAGCTGTGGAGATCACAGGTCCTACTTACGATGAAGTCACTTACAGGAAGGCAAATAGCAGGATCATGGTTGATGGCTTAACAGTTAGCAGTTGTGATCTTACTACACAATTTCTAAAGTACCATGCAACTTAGAAATTTCTTTCCATCAGCTTCACAAAGTAGAAAGGAAACGATGCAATTTCCAGGTAGTCTTCCTGTATGCTTAAACGAAGTTGTGTGCCGTTCTGAGACGCACACCAGAGCCGAACAGATCAAGTAGGGGAAGTATAAGCCAGAGTGCAAACCTGTCAAGGTAAAGGAAAATGCACTTAAGGAACTTCAGTAGACACTTCCAGAAAGAAAATTGTAAAATGCCCGGAAATGGGGCCTATCTGGCAGGTGAAACCGCACTACAGATTACAGGGAAACAGGCCTTTTCAGCGTGCATGTGGGTGGCTCTGAAAAGAGCCTTTGTGAAGGCGTGGGCAGACCGTGTGGCTCAGGCCCTCTCCCCGCGGATGCGGCGCGCCAGCTGGATGTCCTTGGGCATGATGGTGACGCGCTTGGCGTGGATGGCGCACAGGTTGGTGTCCTCGAAGAGCCCCACCAGGTAGGCCTCGCACGCCTCCTGCAGGGCCATCACGGCCGAGCTCTGGAAGCGCAGGTCGGTCTTGAAGTCCTGCGCGATCTCGCGCACCAGCCGCTGGAACGGCAGCTTGCGGATCAGCAGCTCGGTGGACTTCTGGTAGCGCCGGATCTCGCGCAGGGCCACCGTGCCGGGCCGGTAGCGGTGCGGCTTCTTGACGCCGCCGGTGGCCGGCGCGCTCTTGCGGGCCGCCTTGGTGGCCAGCTGCTTGCGCGGGGCCTTGCCGCCGGTCGACTTGCGGGCCGTCTGCTTCGTGCGAGCCATCGCTTGAACGCCCAACGCCAGTTAGAAGCAGAAGCTGGTCAGAGTATTTATAGTGAGAGCCAGGAGCTGATTGGACAAAAGGGGACCAGTCTACACACCCGGGAACCGGATTGGTTAAGGACTCGAACTTTTTGTTTTGCCCCAAACCCCCTATGACTTGCCCCTGACCTTCATATATGTTTTCTGTCTGCTTTCTACTGGCGATTTGCAGTAGAAATAAATGCAAGCTACATAAGAAATGGTAATTCTTCTAGGATCCACATTAGAACAAGGTAAAACCAGGAAAAATTATTTTAAATGTTTAACCGAATATATCCAAAATATTCATTTCGACACATAGTCAGCAATTGTTATATATTTTACATTCTTTTTTATTTTGTACGAACCCTGCGGAATACAGTGTATTTTATAGATTCTGCACTGAAGTCAGACTAGCCACATGCCCAGTGATTACCGGCACAATTGGCTAGTGATTACCACAGGACAGCTCAACTCTATACCCTTTCCTCTCAATTTCTTATTCTTTGAATACTTAAATTTAAGATTTGTTTTTATTTTTCAGCTAGAAAAATATAATTTGCATGTGAACAATCCAAGGCAAGGAATTTCACAAAGAAACACATCCTTACATGAACTTCATTTTCAGATAATGTGGTAAGACAATCCCATTACAGTATGCTTCATTTTTCTATCCTGGAAATTCAAAATTATAACAGAAACCTATTGTCTTTTTCAATTTGGGGGTGGACCGGCTGGCTCTGCGATGGGCATGAAGCACTGTATGTCTGTAATTTAACATAATTACTCATAATTCCTTTGTCTTAAAGAATCTAATCCCCCACCCCCCACCAGTAAGCTGCATGGGGATAAACTAAGCCACTAAGCCACCTCTTTGCATACATCAAGTAGTTCTAAGTTAGCAACTGGCAAAACCATAGGATAGGTTCACTGCATGGCATGATGCATCTTGATGCCTAGTGAGCTAGAAGTCACCAAGGCAGGCAATTCTAGAATCTAATTTCATTCGTGAACCAAGACCTTTAAGTCACAATTTTAAAAAGGCATTTAAAAAAGCCAATCAGCTACCTAATTTTTCAAAAAGAGGCTGATTGAAAATGTCAATTTAGCAATGTGGAAAAGACCAGATTAGGTGTGTCCCAGAATTCTAAAAGCTCTGAAAACAGCTTTGGATTGGTATGGAGGCTTGGGTTGATCCCTTTAACTTCAGGATGTTTTTAATTACCAAGAGCCAAGAAACAAGGTTTTGAAACTGCTGCCTTTGCCTCAACTCCACCGCCAGAATTTATGCCTTTATGAGGCTTAAAATGGGAGGTTAGGAACGTCCGTAATTAAGTGTGAAGGAGACCCTACATTATGTATTTACCAAGTGCCGATGAATGCAACCCAGGGTTTAGGATATTCCCACGAAGGCATGGGATTTTTTAAAAATTGCAGGCTTTGCAGAACCTAACTGATCAAATTGTCCTCCCTTAACTCAAGTTGTGAAGCTGATATAAACTGCTGTAAAGTGAAGGTTTCTCAAAGTGTTCAGTTCTTCACAGAAAGTCGTAGATGGCTCTTAAAAGAGCCTTTGGTTTGGGAGACTTGTGTGGCAAGTTGAATCGCGATTCTACTTGCCCTTGGCCTTGTGGTGACTCTCGGTCTTCTTGGGCAGCAGCACGGCCTGGATGTTGGGCAGGAC
>NW_027400495.1:0-5437 GCF_003265705.2 Callorhinus ursinus
CTGTACCTCTGAAACAAATAATACATTATATGTTAAAAAAAAAAAAAGAAGAAGAAGAAGATAGCAGGAGGGGAAGAATGAAGGGGGGAAATCGGAGGGGGAGACGAACCATGAGAGACTATGGACTGTGAAAAACAAACTGAGGGTTCTGAGGGTCGGGTGGGAGGATGGGTTAGCCTGGTGACGGGTATTAAGGAGGGCACGTTCTACATGGAGCGCTGGGTGTTATACGCAAACAATGAATCATGGAACACTACATCAAAAACTAATGATGTAATGTATATGGTGATTAACATAACATAATAAAAAGAAAAGAAAAGAAAAAATATTTTATCTGGGTTTATCCAAAGAAAATCAAAGAAGAATATTGAAGACAAATCTGCATTTCCACGTTCACTGCAGTATTATTCACAATAGCTAAGATAAAGAAATAACCCAAGTGTCCTTCAATGGATGAATTAATGAACAAGATGTTTTGCATATATATATAATAACAATAATTCAATATTATGTATAAATAATATATATAAAATTTATATTATATATAATATATAATGGAATATTAGTCAACCATGAGATAAAAAGGAAATCCTGTCATTTGTAACAGCATGGGTGGACACTGATGGTATTATGAAAGGTAAAATAATTATGCAAAGTAAAAATGGCATCACTTACATATGGCATTAAAAACAATAAACTCAAACCCATTGAGATAGAGAGTAGAAAAGTGGTTGCTAGGAGTGAGGGGCTCGGCGAAATAGGGAGAGGTTGGTAAAAAGGTACAAACTTTCAACTATAAAATAAATAAGTTTGAGCATCTAATGTGAAACGTGATTGTAGCTGATAATACCATATGGTATAAATGAAATTTGCTAAGAAAGTAGAATTTAACTGTTCTCACACACACACAAAAAAGATGACTATTTCAGGTGATAAATGTATTAAATAACTAGATGTTGGGCATCCTTTCATAATGTATTTGTACGTCAAATCACCAAGGTGTACCTATACTTTAAATGTCTTACCATTTTTCCCCTAAAAAAAAAAAGTCTTACCATTTTTGCACCCATGACTTATTTATTTTATAAATGAAAATTTGTACCTCTTAATCCCCTTCATCTATTTCACCCATCCCTAAAGCCCCTTCCCCTCTGGCAACCACCATTTTTTTCCCTGTATATATGAGTCTGTTTCTTTTTATCTGTTTGTTTGTTGGCATTTGTTTTATTTTTTAGATTTCACATATATATATATAAACGAAATCATATAGTATTTGTCTTTCTCTGTCTGACTTATTTCACTTAGCATAGTACCCTGTAGGTCTATCCATGTTGTCATGAATGGCAAGATTCTAATCTTTTTTATGGTCAAGTAATATCACAATGTGTGAATATATCAAATCTTCTTTATTCATTCGTCTGTGGTTGGACATTTAGGTTGCTTCCATGGTGAACATTTCATAATGTATGTAATTGTCCAACCACTATGTTGTACACTTGCAACTAATATATTTTATATGTTAACTATACTTCTATAAAAAATAAAAAGTAAAAGTAATTAAAAAAATAAATGTCTTAAAATGTTGCCAAGTACATCACAATAGAGCTGAAATTCTTTCTAAAAGTGGAAGCAATTGTGACTAGATAAACAAATGTGATACATGTATACAATGGGATTCTACTCGGCAATAAAAAAGAATGAAGAATGCACACATGCTGTAAAAAAATAAAAGAAAGAAAGAAAGAAAGAAAGAAACATAAGAACACAAAACATCATGTTAAGAAGCCAGACACAAAGAACCACATATTGTATCATTCTATTTATATGAGATATACAGAAAAGACACATCTATAGGGACAAAAAGTATAACGGTTAGTGGCTTACTGGTGATGAGGGTAGGAATGAGAAGTGACTAAAAGTGAACAAGAAGTTTCTTTTTGAGATGATAAAAATGTTCCGAAATTAGGTCGAAGTGATGGTCGCATAACTCTATAAATTTAGGAAATATTATTGAATAATACACTTAAAACAAGTGAATTTTATAGCATGTAAGTCATAGGTCAATAAAGCTGTTTTTTTAAAAATAAAAAATATAATTTAAAAATGCCTCTGTAAATCATTAAAATCTAGGATCAATGAAATTGTCTAAATTATGCTGTGCTTTAAGAGAAATGGACTTTTTTGGCAAAAAGATGTCTTCTCTAAGGAAAGTGAAATTTTTATTAGATAAATCTGAGGGATGGGTAAGGAGAAGCCAATCTTAGCAGGGATTATCTATCTAGATCCTCAAAAAGAGGACAAACCTAAATGTCAAATAAACACAGATACATATCACTACTGAATCAGTAGGAGTCAATCAGAAAAAGTACTAATTTATTTATTTTTAAGATTTTATTTATTTATTTGAGAGAGACAGACAGAGATAGTGAGAGAAAGCAGGAGCAAGAAGGAGAGGGAGAAGCAGGCTCCCCGCTGAGCTGGGAGCCTGATGTGGGGATCGATCCCAGGACGCTGGGATCATGCATGACCTGAGCCGAAGGCAGACGCTTCACTGATTGAGCCACTCAGGCGCGCCAGTAAAAGTATTTTTTAAAAAAGATATTTAAACAAATAAGATTAGCTATTATAAAACTAGCTTTGTTGATTAAAGTGGTTTGTTGCTTTCTCTTATTATTATCAACCTGAGGTGCTCACTGGGAAGGATGAACAATTGTTATCAATTTCATGGGTGGGAAATATTTTCTTGGCACTGTAACTATGGACCTGGGAGAGCAGCATCTACGTGCTGGAGATGAAAGAAGACTGAATTCCCCCGATTCCCTATTCATTAAATTGCCAATTAAAGTTGCCTATAGGCACGTTATCCTGTGGAAACTTTAATTAAAGACCTGAGTTTTCAACTTAGGATCAATAACACCTAACAGAGACCTTTTCTTTTAAAATGAGCAGTTGTTTTTCATGGCAGTGTTATTATTGTTGTTATCAATAGCCTTAGTAGTAGCAATAATAAATGTGGAAGACACTGGAAATAATACATGTAGAAGGGGAAAAGTTTTGAAAAATTATCCAGATTGATCCGTATGATGAGGTTGCATTTTTTTTTTTAATTTATTCTTATCTTCCAAGGTTGAGGCAAAATTAAAATCTTATCCTCTGGGAATCTGCTCTCAGAATATGTTCCACAGAGCAATAGTTAAGCCTGATGTAACGATTCATAACAATAAGGAAAAATAATCTTTTAAAAAATTGGGAAACTTTGGGACAAACAAAATTAAAAAGTTTTTTTTTTTTTAACCGTATGACTTCTCAGAGTTTAATTTACAAAAGTGCATGGTAAGTCCCTATGGGAAAAAAATACTCTGCAGTGATGTCAAAACTTATTTGACCGTGACAACCTTTTACTTCTAAGGGAACCTCGTGAGGCCAGTTTCTTATTTGAGGAACTACTGCTTTAATGCGGACCAAGATAGACTAACATAGTCCCAGGACGGGCTGGGATGCTGACTGAAATTCTAAAATATGTTACGGTTAATATTAATTTCATTCTTCTGGGCACATGAGACTACATTTTTGAGACACTTTGCATTTCAGCTGGGACCAGCTAGGCTCTGGTCAACAAACGGGAAGTGGAAGTGATGGATTTGCCTGTCTGTATCAAAGCCTGCCTGATCTCTCACAGTTTCTCTCCTTTTGTCTCCATGACCCTGAAGGCTATGCTGAGGCTGGTGGCATCATGGATGATAGGGATCTGGATTGCAGAATCACTGCCTGGTGTATATCTGCACACGACAATGGTCTAATCTCATTGGTACTGAGTGAGAAACTTAATGTCATAAGCACTGGAATTATGGGGTCTAATGTAACCGTATCTTTATCTGGCCAATACTGCAATTTCATTTAGTTCAAATCACCGAACACATACCATGTTCCTAAAGTGGGAATGGTTCCAAGGCATTCTGTAGTAACACAGCTGTTAGTAGCACAAAAAAACGAATGAGCCAATATTCTGGCCTTCAAGGATTAGCAAACACAGATGGCTCACACTCTCCAGCTCACTCTAGCGTTTTAAAACTCTAGCCTTTTGTTTTGCCCGAGTTGACTTCAGATTGAATTCTGGCCCTTCTCCCCTCTTGCAATAGTCTTAAATAAGGCTTATCCCTTACCTATTTAACTTTTCCCAGTGCAATTTTTGCCTGACAAGACTAACTACTAATATTATGTTCTAAATCTTTAATTATGCCACTTGTCCCAAAGTGTCTATAGGTTCTTCTGTACTGGTTATAATGGGAAGATACCTTATATTCACATTCTGGCTTTGTGTACCTATTGTTCATGGTGGAAAATATATAATCAATGGCTTTCAGTATTTTCTACCCATTGTTGAGGAGACATGACTTCAGTTCAGAATGGTTGGGCATAGTGGACCAGCTGGACTGCTCTGTGAGTCCTTTGTCTAGACTGCCACACAGATAAGACAAAGCCTAGATAATGAACCTGGACTTATTTTTTGAGGATGAGGGGTGGAAACCATAGTTGGGCATGATAGACAATTAGTATGCAGAGTATGGAGATGAAATGGGATGAAATAAATTGGAAGTTAAAAGCAAATTTAGGCATATAGTAACATTAGGACGGATGTCTGAGCAGAGAAAGAGAATGGAAGTGGAATACAGACACATTTGCTGACCCGTATAGCCTCTTCATAGTGTCCCCACAGCTTGGGTCTGGGTAGAGAGCCCTTAGGGCAGCCATAT
Organism: Callorhinus ursinus; assembly: GCF_003265705.2. Classification (NCBI taxonomy): domain Eukaryota; kingdom Metazoa; phylum Chordata; class Mammalia; order Carnivora; family Otariidae; genus Callorhinus; species Callorhinus ursinus. The sequence goes on from NW_027400495.1 coordinate 4,755, forward strand.
GGTCAGATAAACTGTCATAGCCTGTTCCATTTTCTCTTCTGTGAATTGTTCTGCAAACCCACAGTCTTTGTTTCTGCATACTGCCTGCTCTGCAACCTCTGCTGGAAAAATCCAAATAGTATGGTGGATCAGTACTGCTGGAATAAAGTTAAGGCTTTTCAGCTTAGTCTGACCTTTAGTATTGCTTAATTAATCTTAACTGTTGTCAAATGTTTGTTTTTTTTCAATTTTCTACTGTGACTCATCTAAATCTTTAATTTTTTTTTCTTTTGCTTTCCTCATTTTCAGCAAGATATAAAAGCTCAAAGGAATAAAAGTCATAATATGCTCCTCACATTTTCCCCATTAAATTTATTTATTTTCTTTTTTTTACATTTTAAAAAATTTTATTATGTTATGTTAATCACCATATATTACATCACTAGTTTTTGAAGTAGTGTTCCATGATTCATTGTTTGCATATAACACCCAGTGCTCCATTCAGTACATGCCCTCTTTAATACCCATCACCAGGCTAACCCATTCCCCACCCCCTTCCCCTCTAGAACCCTCAGTTTGTTTCTCGGAGTCCAGAGTCTCTCATGGTTAGTCTCCCCCTCCGATTACCACCCCTTCATTCTTCCCTTCCTACTATCTTTTTTTTTTTTTTAACATATAATGTATTATTTGTTTCAGAGGTACAG
>NW_027400496.1:0-5432 GCF_003265705.2 Callorhinus ursinus
TAAGCACATCCTTGGAGATGCCAGCCTTTGTTAGTTCTCAGATCCTTTACATGGTCACTTTCATCTTTCATCCATTTTTCTTGGCTTAAATTTACATAATGAGGGGGATGGAGAAGTATCCATTATTATGGATCCATGAAATGCTTTTGATTGATCTGTCCAGTATTTTACAGAGAAAAGAAGAGGCCAATAAATATAAGAAACTGTGTTGCATAAATAAGTAAATATAATGATTCATGAGGACTCAGGAATTCTCTTTATGACCTGCTCTAGGAAACTATTTCCACAATTACTTTAAATCTATTATGGAGCTAGTAACATCTATGAGGACTTGATCCCCCTATTCATCCCAATTTAGAGGTTCCATTCTAACAACCCAGTGATTTTTGTTTGTTTTCCAATTTCAGTTTTTGGCGTCTGTCCTATTTTTCACTTTTGGTTTAGCACCTGCACTCTATCCCTTCTCATTTCTTGGAGTGGCCACTAGCAAACTGCAGTTGTACTTGTATTTTACTCAGTGCAGCTAAAATGTCAGCACCTCACCAGTGCCAGAAAACCAGCATGCAACAGCTCTGTGCTCAGCAAGAAGTGTGCCCCACACCACAGAGCACTACAGCCTCTTCACAGGTTATCTGGATGCCAGCTCTGTTCTGTTTCCTTTCGCAGCTAGTGGCACTGAAACAATGAGACAAACTTGTAGGGCTCTGGTTCCTGGATCATCCCTTAGTGGAGAACAGCTCTAATGACAAGGAGAATGTCTCTGCATGAATAAGCCCTTAAATGAATTTCAAAATCAAGCCATTATGACAACTTTAACAGAAATCTTAACTTAAGGGCACCTGGGTGGCTCAGTGGGTTAAGCGTCTGACTCTTGGTTTCAGCTCAGGTCATGATCTCATGGGTCATGAAGTCAAGGCCCACATCAGGCTCCGTGCTTAGTGGGGAGTCTGCTTGGGACTCTGTCTCCCTCTCCCTCTTCCCCTCCCCACCCCATGCTCACTCATTCTCTCTCTCTAAAAATAAATAAATAAATCTTAAAAAAAAAAAGAAATCTTAACTTAAAAACCTATCACTCCATTATTACATGTAGACAATAGAGAAAGTTTTCAGAAAGAAAGGTAAGACAAAAGGAAGAGAGAGATTAGGGTGATAGTGCATGGGGAAAATACTGGAGGAAATACATCACCATCGATAATGTAGTCCCATCTTTAGAATAAGAATGCATTGTCACATATGTCTGCATGGCCTTTGCAAGGCCTAGATTCTGGGGTAAATTAAAGTTTCATGTTGGGGAACTCTTATTTACAGTGTTCAGAATACCAGAACTTCAGCGTGGTTGTTCAACAAGCAGAGAGAAGAGCTCTAAAAAAGAAAATTCAGTTCCCACTAGACTACAGTGCACTTTCCATCTATCTTCTTAATTCAAGACCTACACATATGAAATAGGAACAATGTAGGATTTTATGTATAAAATAGAAAGACTACTTCAAAATTTTTTTCTAGACTAAGCATATGTGTATGACTGTCTTAGGTCATAGGCGAAGAAGATCAGTGAGAAGCAGAGGCATCAAAGAAGGCACACGTGGAACTGTAAGTGGGTGCTGAAGGGACCGTAGGACTTTGCCAAAGAAAAGGGAGATGACCCTCAGGTAGAATAAGTTTCATGAGGAAAAAAAAAAAAAGCCGAGGCTGGAGTATGACTCAGAGAAGAATAGAGAGGAATAAGTAGATAAAGGATATGTTTAAGCAGGGCCTTAAAAGTCAGAAAAAAGTTTCTTCTGAGTTTTCAGGAAATAAAGAGGAATGATGAAAATGAGGCTTAGGAAAGTTAGTCTGGCCACAGCTTTTGGTAGGATAGTGAGGGATTGGTCCCATATCTGATATAAAGTTTTGGGGCCATGGATGAGGGTAGAAGCAGAGGAAGAGGGGAGGAAAGAAGAGATACAAAATATTTTATTTTAAAAAATGAAATAAAGGGGCACCTGGGTGGCTCAGTCATTAAGCGTCTGCCTTTGGCTCAGGTCATGGTCCCAGGGTCCTGGGATCGAGCCCCACATCGGGCTCCCTGCTCGGCGGGAAGCCTGCTTCTCCCTCTCCCCCTCCCCCTGCTTGTGTTCCCTCTCTTGCTGTGTCTCTCTGTCAAATAAATAAATAAAATCTTTAAAAAAATTTAAAAAATAAAAAATGAAATAAAGTTTAAATATAAAATAGCATAATATAAAATACAATAAACCAGGGACTACTTTAGATAATGATGGATGGAGGGGAAGGATGGGTTGAAGGGTCTGGACCACCGTTGGGTTGAACACCTCTATGGTCATCCATGTTATACACAAGATAACAAATTTCTCCCTGCCCGAGAAGTTAAAGCCTAATAGAACACAAGAACAACGTATTCTCTCTGTGTGTTTCTCAGTATCTCTCGCCCCTCCTTCCCTCCTTCTCTTTCTCTCTTTGAAAAATCAGCACAAGTTAGACAGTAGGAGTTTTCTAATATGTATTAGGAAGCTCCCACTTAGTGACTAGAATTTTACATAGAGGTAAATTGAATTTTACATATAGGTAAGTTAAATGCTTAGTATGTATATTAATCAAGGTTATCCAGAGAAACAGAACCAATAGGATGTGTGTGTGTGTGCGTGTGTGTGTAGAGAATGAGAGACAGACATAGAGACAGAAAGAGACTGAGATTTATTTTAAGGAATTGACTTATGCATTTCTGGAGGCTTGCAAGTCTAAATCTACAGGATAGATGGGCAGGCTGGAAACCAGGGAAGACATCAGCTTATAAAATTTCCATTTCCTCTGAGGAGGACAGTTTTTTTGTTTGTTTGTTTTTTGGGGTTTTTTTTAAGATTTTATTTATTTATTTGACAGCGAGAGAGGGAACACAAGCAGGGGGAGTGGGAGAGGGAGAAGCAGGCTTCCCGTGGAGCAGGGAGCCCAATTCGGGGCTCGATCCCAGGACCCTGGGATCATGACCAGAGCTGAAGGCAGACACTTAACGACTGAGCCACCCAGGCGCCCCTGTTTTTTTTTTTTTTTTAATTAAGGACTTCAACTGGTTGAATGACACGACATAGAGGAAAATTGGCTTTACAGAGTCTACTGATTGAAATGTTCATTTCACCTAAAAAATACCTTCACAGAAACATCTAGAATAATGTTTGACCAAATATCTGGATACCATGCCTAGCCAACTTGACACATAAAATTAGCCATCACAGTGTGTCTTGAATGAGCTTTGCATAGTAGGGGAAAAAACAGAGGGTGCTTTATACATTAGATCCGCAGAAAAAAAAATGCAAAGCCAGAACTAAAACAGGCAGAATCAGGTAATAATCAGACAATTCATCTGGTACAAAGAGAAAACAGTGTGGCCTAATGAAATGCCCTTAATCATAATGTAAAAGAAGTATGTGACTAGTGATAATAGGTGGTCAGTATTTGTGGAATTGGAAGCAACCCATGGTAGTAGGAGTAAGAAATACACACCCAACAGCTAGAAAGAAAGCTGTCCAGAAGAAAACCATGAAAAGAGAGGTACAGAGTGACAAGGCTAGATGGACAAAATAGCATCTCACCGATTCCATAGTCTTCCATTCCCACCATTTATCACTTTCCAACTTACTGGGATATGATGCATTTATAGCTACAAGGATCTCTGTCTTGTATACCCTTATCTTGACTCACATGAGGTTATAGAATTAGGGAGAGAAGGCAAGTGATTCTGCCCCTCTTTTTTCCACTTACCAGTCATGGCCTTATAGTCATAGCCGGAATGATTTGAGGCCAGAGAGTAACCAGGAGCAGACAAGGTCAATTTTGAGACTATGGGGAAGGAATGTCACTTTGGGTCCTCTTGTGGAGAATCACAGTTTTATAATATGATCAGCACTTTAATCAAAGAAGCAACTCTTGCACTGAAGAAAAGCGACATCTTAGCAATCTTAAAGTAGAAATAGGGACAACATTTATAAGGAGATTGAAGGACATGTATAGAAACTCTCATGAATACTTTCTTTTAGTTTTTAAGGGTTTTTTTTTTTAAGATTTTATTTATTTATTTATTTGAGAGAGAGAGCAGACGTTTAACTGACTGAGCCACCCAGGTGCCCTGATTTAGTTTTTTTTTTTTTAATAACAAATGACATTTTTTTAAAAGATTTTATTTATTTATTTGACACACAGAGAGAGCGAGAGAGAGAGAGGGAGAGAGCACAAGCAGGGGGAGCGGCAGGTAGAGGGAGAAGCAGGCTTCCTGCATGAGCAGGGAGCCCGATGTGGGGCTCGATCCCAGGACCCTGGGATCATGACCTGAGCTGAAGGCAGCGGTTTAACCAACTGAGCCACCCAGGCGCCCCCCTGATTTAGTTTTTAAGTTTTAAGAAGATGCAACTTCATTTCTAAAAGTGTCAGTAGATTACAAGTTACATACAGTTGTCAGTTTCTAAAAGGGGAGTCTACACAGGCAACTGAGCAAACTTTTTTAATTGTCACGCAGTTATGCTCAAAGTGACAGGTCCCGTCCTCCATCTGACCTTAAAAATGTAAATCTTGGGAAAATGGGACGCTAATCTTTAAATAGATCCTATTCATCTCAGAAAAAAATTAACATCTTTTGACCACTGAGTAAACCAAAAGATAAGAGGATTTTCAGTTTCTTCTACCTCTATTTTTCTAGCTTGGCAATGATCGAGATAGAAGAACAACAACTCTCTGTTGCTAGTTGTCAAGTTCTTTGTATTGTCAGGTTAAGTAGAATCCTTGCCAGAGCATGCATATTAGATTTATGCTATTTGGAATGTTGAAACAAGTGCTAATCCACAGAACTTTAATACTAAATACCGTCTAAAGTCAGCATTTAAAAACTTACCGAACTTTATTTATAGAGATGAAACAAATTAAAGCATTTGCAGAAAGATAAATAATACATCCATTTGTATTTATCTATCTGTTTGTTTGTTTTGAATGAGAATATGTTTAGAGTTTAGGGAAATCTATCTCTTTAGATTCTCCATCCAAACCTTCATTCTGGAGGATGACAAATTTCCTGTTGATTAGAGTCTTTACATGAGAGTTTGGCATAATTTTCATCAGGTCTTTCAGTTGCATATTTGTGACATTCTCAAATGATCTTTCAGGAAATTTCTTCAACTTTGAAAGTCAGAGTGACTCAAGGGTACTAAGCACATGATGTGTGCCACTTTTTGTTTTAAGCGTCTTTTGAATGTTAAGTTTAAAAAACAGTAGTTGGAAATGATGCTTTACAGTATTCAAGACACAGAGCAAGAAATATTACGGCTGGGAGACCTGGGCAGTAGAGAGGAAGAGGAGGGCCAGGAGAAGGACAATGAGATAGGAAGAATACAACTGGAATAGCTAAGAGGGCCTTTTCATTGCGGGGAATACTTGTTTTAACCATGGGACCT
>NW_027400497.1:0-5432 GCF_003265705.2 Callorhinus ursinus
TAAGCACATCCTTGGAGATGCCAGCCTTTGTTAGTTCTCAGATCCTTTACATGGTCACTTTCATCTTTCATCCATTTTTCTTGGCTTAAATTTACATAATGAGGGGGATGGAGAAGTATCCATTATTATGGATCCATGAAATGCTTTTGATTGATCTGTCCAGTATTTTACAGAGAAAAGAAGAGGCCAATAAATATAAGAAACTGTGTTGCATAAATAAGTAAATATAATGATTCATGAGGACTCAGGAATTCTCTTTATGACCTGCTCTAGGAAACTATTTCCACAATTACTTTAAATCTATTATGGAGCTAGTAACATCTATGAGGACTTGATCCCCCTATTCATCCCAATTTAGAGGTTCCATTCTAACAACCCAGTGATTTTTGTTTGTTTTCCAATTTCAGTTTTTGGCGTCTGTCCTATTTTTCACTTTTGGTTTAGCACCTGCACTCTATCCCTTCTCATTTCTTGGAGTGGCCACTAGCAAACTGCAGTTGTACTTGTATTTTACTCAGTGCAGCTAAAATGTCAGCACCTCACCAGTGCCAGAAAACCAGCATGCAACAGCTCTGTGCTCAGCAAGAAGTGTGCCCCACACCACAGAGCACTACAGCCTCTTCACAGGTTATCTGGATGCCAGCTCTGTTCTGTTTCCTTTCGCAGCTAGTGGCACTGAAACAATGAGACAAACTTGTAGGGCTCTGGTTCCTGGATCATCCCTTAGTGGAGAACAGCTCTAATGACAAGGAGAATGTCTCTGCATGAATAAGCCCTTAAATGAATTTCAAAATCAAGCCATTATGACAACTTTAACAGAAATCTTAACTTAAGGGCACCTGGGTGGCTCAGTGGGTTAAGCGTCTGACTCTTGGTTTCAGCTCAGGTCATGATCTCATGGGTCATGAAGTCAAGGCCCACATCAGGCTCCGTGCTTAGTGGGGAGTCTGCTTGGGACTCTGTCTCCCTCTCCCTCTTCCCCTCCCCACCCCATGCTCACTCATTCTCTCTCTCTAAAAATAAATAAATAAATCTTAAAAAAAAAAAGAAATCTTAACTTAAAAACCTATCACTCCATTATTACATGTAGACAATAGAGAAAGTTTTCAGAAAGAAAGGTAAGACAAAAGGAAGAGAGAGATTAGGGTGATAGTGCATGGGGAAAATACTGGAGGAAATACATCACCATCGATAATGTAGTCCCATCTTTAGAATAAGAATGCATTGTCACATATGTCTGCATGGCCTTTGCAAGGCCTAGATTCTGGGGTAAATTAAAGTTTCATGTTGGGGAACTCTTATTTACAGTGTTCAGAATACCAGAACTTCAGCGTGGTTGTTCAACAAGCAGAGAGAAGAGCTCTAAAAAAGAAAATTCAGTTCCCACTAGACTACAGTGCACTTTCCATCTATCTTCTTAATTCAAGACCTACACATATGAAATAGGAACAATGTAGGATTTTATGTATAAAATAGAAAGACTACTTCAAAATTTTTTTCTAGACTAAGCATATGTGTATGACTGTCTTAGGTCATAGGCGAAGAAGATCAGTGAGAAGCAGAGGCATCAAAGAAGGCACACGTGGAACTGTAAGTGGGTGCTGAAGGGACCGTAGGACTTTGCCAAAGAAAAGGGAGATGACCCTCAGGTAGAATAAGTTTCATGAGGAAAAAAAAAAAAAGCCGAGGCTGGAGTATGACTCAGAGAAGAATAGAGAGGAATAAGTAGATAAAGGATATGTTTAAGCAGGGCCTTAAAAGTCAGAAAAAAGTTTCTTCTGAGTTTTCAGGAAATAAAGAGGAATGATGAAAATGAGGCTTAGGAAAGTTAGTCTGGCCACAGCTTTTGGTAGGATAGTGAGGGATTGGTCCCATATCTGATATAAAGTTTTGGGGCCATGGATGAGGGTAGAAGCAGAGGAAGAGGGGAGGAAAGAAGAGATACAAAATATTTTATTTTAAAAAATGAAATAAAGGGGCACCTGGGTGGCTCAGTCATTAAGCGTCTGCCTTTGGCTCAGGTCATGGTCCCAGGGTCCTGGGATCGAGCCCCACATCGGGCTCCCTGCTCGGCGGGAAGCCTGCTTCTCCCTCTCCCCCTCCCCCTGCTTGTGTTCCCTCTCTTGCTGTGTCTCTCTGTCAAATAAATAAATAAAATCTTTAAAAAAATTTAAAAAATAAAAAATGAAATAAAGTTTAAATATAAAATAGCATAATATAAAATACAATAAACCAGGGACTACTTTAGATAATGATGGATGGAGGGGAAGGATGGGTTGAAGGGTCTGGACCACCGTTGGGTTGAACACCTCTATGGTCATCCATGTTATACACAAGATAACAAATTTCTCCCTGCCCGAGAAGTTAAAGCCTAATAGAACACAAGAACAACGTATTCTCTCTGTGTGTTTCTCAGTATCTCTCGCCCCTCCTTCCCTCCTTCTCTTTCTCTCTTTGAAAAATCAGCACAAGTTAGACAGTAGGAGTTTTCTAATATGTATTAGGAAGCTCCCACTTAGTGACTAGAATTTTACATAGAGGTAAATTGAATTTTACATATAGGTAAGTTAAATGCTTAGTATGTATATTAATCAAGGTTATCCAGAGAAACAGAACCAATAGGATGTGTGTGTGTGTGCGTGTGTGTGTAGAGAATGAGAGACAGACATAGAGACAGAAAGAGACTGAGATTTATTTTAAGGAATTGACTTATGCATTTCTGGAGGCTTGCAAGTCTAAATCTACAGGATAGATGGGCAGGCTGGAAACCAGGGAAGACATCAGCTTATAAAATTTCCATTTCCTCTGAGGAGGACAGTTTTTTTGTTTGTTTGTTTTTTGGGGTTTTTTTTAAGATTTTATTTATTTATTTGACAGCGAGAGAGGGAACACAAGCAGGGGGAGTGGGAGAGGGAGAAGCAGGCTTCCCGTGGAGCAGGGAGCCCAATTCGGGGCTCGATCCCAGGACCCTGGGATCATGACCAGAGCTGAAGGCAGACACTTAACGACTGAGCCACCCAGGCGCCCCTGTTTTTTTTTTTTTTTTAATTAAGGACTTCAACTGGTTGAATGACACGACATAGAGGAAAATTGGCTTTACAGAGTCTACTGATTGAAATGTTCATTTCACCTAAAAAATACCTTCACAGAAACATCTAGAATAATGTTTGACCAAATATCTGGATACCATGCCTAGCCAACTTGACACATAAAATTAGCCATCACAGTGTGTCTTGAATGAGCTTTGCATAGTAGGGGAAAAAACAGAGGGTGCTTTATACATTAGATCCGCAGAAAAAAAAATGCAAAGCCAGAACTAAAACAGGCAGAATCAGGTAATAATCAGACAATTCATCTGGTACAAAGAGAAAACAGTGTGGCCTAATGAAATGCCCTTAATCATAATGTAAAAGAAGTATGTGACTAGTGATAATAGGTGGTCAGTATTTGTGGAATTGGAAGCAACCCATGGTAGTAGGAGTAAGAAATACACACCCAACAGCTAGAAAGAAAGCTGTCCAGAAGAAAACCATGAAAAGAGAGGTACAGAGTGACAAGGCTAGATGGACAAAATAGCATCTCACCGATTCCATAGTCATCCATTCCCACCATTTATCACTTTCCAACTTACTGGGATATGATGCATTTATAGCTACAAGGATCTCTGTCTTGTATACCCTTATCTTGACTCACATGAGGTTATAGAATTAGGGAGAGAAGGCAAGTGATTCTGCCCCTCTTTTTTCCACTTACCAGTCATGGCCTTATAGTCATAGCCGGAATGATTTGAGGCCAGAGAGTAACCAGGAGCAGACAAGGTCAATTTTGAGACTATGGGGAAGGAATGTCACTTTGGGTCCTCTTGTGGAGAATCACAGTTTTATAATATGATCAGCACTTTAATCAAAGAAGCAACTCTTGCACTGAAGAAAAGCGACATCTTAGCAATCTTAAAGTAGAAATAGGGACAACATTTATAAGGAGATTGAAGGACATGTATAGAAACTCTCATGAATACTTTCTTTTAGTTTTTAAGGGTTTTTTTTTTTAAGATTTTATTTATTTATTTATTTGAGAGAGAGAGCAGACGTTTAACTGACTGAGCCACCCAGGTGCCCTGATTTAGTTTTTTTTTTTTTAATAACAAATGACATTTTTTTAAAAGATTTTATTTATTTATTTGACACACAGAGAGAGCGAGAGAGAGAGAGGGAGAGAGCACAAGCAGGGGGAGCGGCAGGTAGAGGGAGAAGCAGGCTTCCTGCATGAGCAGGGAGCCCGATGTGGGGCTCGATCCCAGGACCCTGGGATCATGACCTGAGCTGAAGGCAGCGGTTTAACCAACTGAGCCACCCAGGCGCCCCCCTGATTTAGTTTTTAAGTTTTAAGAAGATGCAACTTCATTTCTAAAAGTGTCAGTAGATTACAAGTTACATACAGTTGTCAGTTTCTAAAAGGGGAGTCTACACAGGCAACTGAGCAAACTTTTTTAATTGTCACGCAGTTATGCTCAAAGTGACAGGTCCCGTCCTCCATCTGACCTTAAAAATGTAAATCTTGGGAAAATGGGACCCTAATCTTTAAATAGATCCTATTCATCTCAGAAAAAAATTAACATCTTTTGACCACTGAGTAAACCAAAAGATAAGAGGATTTTCAGTTTCTTCTACCTCTATTTTTCTAGCTTGGCAATGATCGAGATAGAAGAACAACAACTCTCTGTTGCTAGTTGTCAAGTTCTTTGTATTGTCAGGTTAAGTAGAATCCTTGCCAGAGCATGCATATTAGATTTATGCTATTTGGAATGTTGAAACAAGTGCTAATCCACAGAACTTTAATACTAAATACCGTCTAAAGTCAGCATTTAAAAACTTACCGAACTTTATTTATAGAGATGAAACAAATTAAAGCATTTGCAGAAAGATAAATAATACATCCATTTGTATTTATCTATCTGTTTGTTTGTTTTGAATGAGAATATGTTTAGAGTTTAGGGAAATCTATCTCTTTAGATTCTCCATCCAAACCTTCATTCTGGAGGATGACAAATTTCCTGTTGATTAGAGTCTTTACATGAGAGTTTGGCATAATTTTCATCAGGTCTTTCAGTTGCATATTTGTGACATTCTCAAATGATCTTTCAGGAAATTTCTTCAACTTTGAAAGTCAGAGTGACTCAAGGGTACTAAGCACATGATGTGTGCCACTTTTTGTTTTAAGCGTCTTTTGAATGTTAAGTTTAAAAAACAGTAGTTGGAAATGATGCTTTACAGTATTCAAGACACAGAGCAAGAAATATTACGGCTGGGAGACCTGGGCAGTAGAGAGGAAGAGGAGGGCCAGGAGAAGGACAATGAGATAGGAAGAATACAACTGGAATAGCTAAGAGGGCCTTTTCATTGCGGGGAATACTTGTTTTAACCATGGGACCT
>NW_027400498.1:0-732 GCF_003265705.2 Callorhinus ursinus
TTTGCAAATGACATATCAGATAAAGGGCTAGTATCTAAAATCTATAAAGAACTTATCAAACTCAACACCCAAAGAACAAATAATCCAATCAAGAAATAGGCAGAAGACACGAACAGACATTTTTCCAAAGAAGACATCCAAATGGCCAACAGACACATGAAAAAGTGCTCAACATCGCTTGGCATCAGGGAAATCCAAATCAAAACCTCAATGAGATACCACCACCTCACACCAGTCAGAATGGCTAAAATTAACAAGTCAGGAAACGACAGATGTTGGTGGGGATGCGGAGAAAGGGGAACCCTCCTACACTGTTGGTGGGAATGCAAGCTGGTGCAGCCACTCTGGAAAACAGTATGGAGGTTCCTCAAAGAGTTGAAAATAGAGCTACCATACGATCCAGCCATTGCACTACGGGGTATTTACCTCAAAGATACAAATGTAGGGATCTGAAGGGGTACGTGCACCCCAATGTTTATAGCAGCAATGTCCACAATAGCCAAACTGTGGAGAGAGCCAAGATGTCCATCGACAGATGAATGGATAAAGAAGATGTGGAATATTATGCAGCCATCAAAAGGAATGAGATCTTGCCATTTGCAACGACGTAGATGGAACTGGAGGGTATTATGCTGAGCGAAATAAGTCAATCAGAGAAAGACATGTATCATATGACCTCACTGATATGAGGAATTCTTAATCTCAGGAAACAAACTGAGGGTTGCTGGAGTG
>NW_027400498.1:832-3351 GCF_003265705.2 Callorhinus ursinus
TGAGGGATGGGGTGGCTGGGTGATAGACATTGGGGAGGGTATGTGCTATGGTGAGCGCTGTGAAGTGTGCAAGACTGTTGAATCACAGATCTGTACCTCTCAAACAATACATTATATGTTAAAAAAAAAAAAGAAGAAGGAGATAGGAGGAGGGGAAGAATGAAGGGGGGGAAATCGGAGGGGGAGACGAACCATGAGAGACGATGGACTCTGAAAAACAAACTGAGGGTTCTAGAGGGGAGGGAGGGTGGGGGGATGGGTTAGCCTGGTGATGGGTATTCAAGAGGGCACATTCTGCGTGGAGCACTGGGTGTTATGCACAAACAATGAATCATGGAACACTACATCAAAAACTAATGATGTAATGTATGGTAATTAACATAACAATAAAACATTAAAAGAAAATCTGTGCCCGGTCATTAACTAATTACTATGCTGACCAAGCAGAGATTTCAGAGATTGCACATGACGAAGAATACAAACTTTACTGAATTAGTCCAGAAAAGTCACTAAACAAACAAAACAGTGCAGCAGCAACAAAAAACCCTGGGGAATGAAGAATCTGATTTCTAGAGTTGCTGCATCATTTTATTTAAAACATGTGTTTTGAAGAAAAGTTAGAAAATACACAAAGAAACAAGAAAGCATGGGCCAAGGTTAAAAAAAAGTCAGTGGAAAGTGTCCTTAAGGAAGCCAAGAAGTTGTACTTACTAAATGAGGACATTAAATGAGTATTATAAGTATATTCAAAGACCTAAAGAAAAGCAGATCTAAAGAATTAAAGGAAATTATGAAAATGGTATCTCACTAAATAGAAATTCTGTAGTTGAAAAATACATTAACTGAAATAAAAAATTCACTGAAAAAAAAATTCAGTGAAAGGAAACAGCAAATTGAGCAGCAGTAGAGTGTGAATGTTTTCACACTCCTTCCTCCTATTCATATGTTGAAATCATAATGCCCAATGTGATGACATTAGGAAGTGGGGCCTCTGGGAGATGCTTAAGTCATGAGGGTGGAGCAATGCCTTATAAAAATGGCTCCAGAGATCCCTAGCTCCTTCTGCCATGTGAGATTACAATGAGAAATCTGTGACCCAGAAGAAAGCCTTCATCTGACCATGCTGGCCCTGATTTCAGACATCCAGTCTCCAGAACTGTGATAAATAAATTTCCATTCTTTACAAGCCACCCAGTCTATTGTATTTGTCTACAGAAGCCCAAACAGACTAAAATAAGCAGGCGCAAAAAAAAAAAAAAAAAGAATTGGTGAACTTGAAAATAGATAAAATGACATTATCTAGACTGTGGAACAGAGCAAAAAAGAGTGAAAAAAGTGAAGAGAACTTCAGAGACTTGTGGGACAATGAGCATACCAATATACGCATGATGGGAGTCCATGAAGGAGATGGGGGAAAAGTGGCAGAAAAAATATTTAAATAAATAATTGCTGGGGCACCTGGGTGGCTCAGTTGGTTGAGCATCTGCCTTCTGCTCAGATCGTGATCCCAGGATCCTGGGATAGAGCCCTGCATTGGACTTCCTGCTCAGTGGGGAACCTGCTTCTCCCTCTCCCTCTGCCCCTGCCTCCCCACTCACGCTCTCTCTCTCTCAAATAAATAAATTAAATAAATAACTTCAAAAAATAATGGTCAAAAAAAACCTCCCCAAATCTGATGAACATTAATCTCCGCATACAAGAAGCTCAATGAACACCAAGTAGGATAAAATCAGAGACCCATGCCTACATATGTCATAGTCAAACTGATGAAAGACAAAGACAGAATCTTGAAAGAAGCAAAACAGAAGGGACTCCTTATGTACAAGGGATCCTCAGTAAAGACGTCAGTTGATTTCTAATCATAAATCAATGAAGGTAGAAAGCTGTGTTATGACATATTCAGAATGCTGGAAGAAAAAAAAGTCAACAAAGTATTCTACAGCCAGCAGAATTATCCTTCAAAAATGATATACAAAAAACGAGAGGGGTGGGGGGCGGAGCAAGATGGCGGAGGAGTAGGAGACCTAGATTTCGTCTGGTCTCAGGAATTCAGCTGAATAGGGATCAAACCATTCTGAACACCTACGAACTCAACAGGAGATCAAAGAGGAGAGTAGCAACAACTCTCTGAACAGAGAAGCGACCACTTACTGGAAGGTAGGACGTGCGGAGAAGTGAATCCGAGAAAATATTCGGGAGGATAGACGGCGGGGGAGGGGCCTCCGTCGGCCGCTTCTGGCAAGTGCTAGAGCCGCGGAGCACAAAATCGGAACTTTTAGAAGTCGGCTCCGCGGAGGGACGTCGCTCCAGTGGCTAAGCAGGGGGTGGAACCCTCGCGGGACAGTGTGGTCTCAGGACCCTTGGGGCCACAGAAAGACCGGGGGAGCCTGAGTGCGCCAGAGCTCCCAGGTATCGGAGCGGGGAAGCCGGCTGCAGAGACGGAGCTGAGGCGCGGGCTCTCAGCTCGGGGTGGCCATAAACTGTGACCCGCGGCCCAGTCGGGCCACTGCTCCTGCAGC
>NW_027400498.1:3451-5428 GCF_003265705.2 Callorhinus ursinus
TGGATATTGGGAGGCCACCATTTTTGCCCTGGTCCTCCAAGGCTGTACCGAAAGCTTGCAGGGAACAAAAGCTTTTGAGATCAAACCCGAGCAGCTTGCTTAGCCGGGACCGACAAGGGCGGGGCAATTCAGCCTCCGGCAAAGACATTTGGAAACCACAGCAACAGGCCCCTCCCCCAGAAGATCAGCACGAACAGCCAGCAAGCCAAGACCAAGTTTACCGATCAAGGAGAACGGGAGAACTCCAGCGCTAGGGGAATACTGCACATAGAATTCATGGCTTTTTTTTACCATGATTCATTAGTTCATCAAAGTTAATTTTTGTTAACTGTTTTTTTTCTTTTTCTTTTTCCCTTTTTCAACCAACATCTTATCAATCTCTTTTTTAAAAAAAAACATTTTTTATTTTTCATTTTTAGAGTCATATTTTATCCCTTCATAGTAGTTACCCTTATTTTTGGCATATATATATAAGTTGTTCTCTCTTTAAAATTTTGAGATACACTTTCTTCTAACAGATAAAAATATACCCTAAATCACTAGTGTATGGTTCTGTTCTAGTCTCCTGCCTGATCACATTCTCTCCTTTTTTCCTTTTCTTTTTTTTTTTAAATCTTCTTTCTTTTTTCAAACAACTTCTTATCTTATCAAGTCCTTTTATAAAATCTTTTATAATTTTCATCTTTACAGTCATCTTCTATCCCTTCATTGTATCAACCCTTATTTTGTACATATATGTCTTTCTTCCTTTAAAATTTTAGGAGGCACTTTTTTCTAACAGACCAAAATACGCCCAAAATCTAGTGTGTGGCACTGATCTATGCACTAGCCTGATCATATTTGATCACATTCTGCTTTTTTTGTATTGTTCTGTTTTTGTTTTTATCCTTTTTTTTTCTTTTTCTCTTTCTTTTTTCTTTCTTTCCCTTTCTTTTCCCCTGGTTTCAGGTCTTTTCTGATTTGTATACAGTATATTTGCTGGGGACGTTGTAAACCTGTTAGCATTTTGTTCTCTCATTCATCTATTCTCCTCTGGACAAAATGACAAGACGAAAAAATCACCTCAGCAAAAAGAACAAGAGATAGTACCGTCAGCCAGGGACCTACTCAATACGGACATTAGTATGATGTCGGTCCTAGAGTTCAGAATCATGACTTTAAAGATACTAGCTGGGCTTGAAAAAAGCGTGGAAGTTATTAGAGAAACGCTTTCTGGAGAAATAAAAGAACTAAAATCTAACCAAGTCGAAATCAAAAAGGCTACTGATGAGGTGCAATCAAAAATGGGGGCACTAACTGCTAGGATAAATGAGGCAGAAGAGAGAATCAGTGATATAGAAGACCAAATGATGGAAAGTAAAGAGGCTGAGAAAAAGAGGGAGAAACAACTACAGGATCACGAGGGCAGAATTCGAGAGATAAGTGATTAGATAAGACAAAACAACATTAGAATAACTGGGATCCCAGAAGAAGAAGAAAGAGAGAGGGGCAAAAGGTATATTGGAGCAAATAATAGCAGAGAACTTCCCTAATGTGAGGAAGGAAACAGGCATCAAAATCCAGGAGGCACAGAGAACCCCTCTCAAAATCAATAAAAATAGGTCAACACCCCAACATCTAATAGTAAAACTTACGAGTCTCAGAGACAAAGAGAAAATCCTGAAAGCAGCTCGGGAGAAGAGATATGTAACCTACAATGGTAAAAATATTAGATTGGCAACAGACCTATCCACAGAGACCTGGCAGGCCAGAAAGGACTGGCAAGATATCTTCAGAGCACTAAACGAGAAAAATATGCAGCCAAGAATACTATATCCAGCTAGGCTGTCATTGAAAATAGAAGGAGAGATAAAAACCTTCCAGAACAAACAAAAACTAAAGGAATTTGCAAACACGAAACCAGCCCTCCAAGAAATATTGAAAGGGGTCCTCTAAGCAAAGAGAGAGCCTAAAAGCAGCAAAGATCAGAAAGGAACA